>NC_079459.1:753671-786171 GCF_903798145.1 Danio aesculapii
ACGCAAGTGTGAGCTCTAAATCATATTTATGAAATTCATCATGTAAAACCTTTTGTTTCCCCCCAAATCTTTGCAAAATAATGACTTAAATGAGCAGATTTGCATATATTCAACATGTAAATGAGCATATTTATACTGCCGATTTGATTTTATTTATACCACATTACATTTATATTAATTCATAACATTTTTAAAGTTTAAACACACACACACACACACACACACACACACACACACACACACACACGCACACAAATCAATTTAGAGAACAACAACTGCAGAAACACTAATAAAAGGCTTGTGTTTTCTCAAGATCATCTACTAAATGAGTCAAAACAAATGTCTGAAACATTAGAAAGTGTCCTGCTAATAAATAAAGTGTGACCAATAATCATGAATATCACACATTTATTAAATGTCTGAGTTTAACACAAGTTTTAGTGCTCAAATATAATTTTATGCCATATTAAAGATAATATTTCATATATTTTAATAGTTCAAATGATCATAATTCAGCCATATTATGTCAATCTTTACAAAAAAAAGATCTGAATCATTAAGTAGAGATTTACTGAAGATTTCTAGAGAAAAATCCCTTTATTAAAGTGAATTTAATCGTGCAAGTGTCAGCTCTAAATCATATTTATGAAACTAATCATGTAAAACCTTTTGTTTCCCCCCAAAACTTAAAATAATGTAGTAAAATAAACAATAGTATTGTAAACAATAGTATTTAAAATAAAACTTAGTAAAATAATGACTAAAATGAGCAGATTTGCATAAATTCAACATGTAAATGAGCATATTTATACTGTTGATTTGATTTGATTTAAACCACATCACATTTATATCAACTCACAACATTTCTTCAACTTTAAACACACACACACACACACACGAATTAACTTAAATAAACAACTGCAGCACACACTGATACAGGGCTTGTGTTTTCTCAAAATCAATAATTAAATTAGTCCCAATAATAATCAAATGTCTGAAACATTAGAAAGTGTCCTGCTAATAAATAAAGCGTGACCAATAATCATGAATATCGCACATTTATTCCACAATATCTGGAAGACAGACACTAATATATCACTGAGCTTCTGTGTTCAGAAATGTATTCAAGCATATTTAGAGCTAAAGTCTTGCCAATGCCATGTTAAAGAGAATATTTCATATATTTCAATAAGTACAGCTCAGAATTAGCATGAATAAATGAAAGTACTTTTAACCATATTTTGACATTTCATTTGTGCAAAAATGATCTGAATCAAAACAAATTAATTAATTAATTAACTTTACTTTCTAGGAGAAAGTAAACAAGCAGATTTTTACTTTTTATTTGAAGATTAAACCACATCACATTTAAATTGATTCAGATCATTTTTAAAGTTTAAACACACACACACACACACACACACACACACAGAGAGAGAGAGAGAGAGAGAGAGAGAGAGAGAGAGAAAGAGGTCAACAAGAAGCCACAAGAAACAATTACACAACAAAAGCCAAAGTATTTGCGTAATAAATGGGGTTAAATGTTAATAAATCATCATGTTTTATTGTATTAGTCTAAAAACATTTTTATCTAATGATACTTTGAGGAAAAATTATTGCAAATCAGAATATCAAACTTATATGTGTTTCTGAAAAATGGGCTTCAATTAAAGATAATCAGAAATAAGGAGTTTATATGATGTACAAATAAGTTTTTTGGGGGCGGACGTAGAAAAAGGAGTTGTTTTGTGTGTGTTTGTGTGTGTGTGCGTGTGGTTGGAGGTGTGACAGAGGAAAGCAGATTTTGATGAGCAAACGGCACATTTTGTATTTCCACTCGAGACGCGTCTCATATCCTCTCCCGAATAAAGTGCCGACGCGGCGGTTTAAGAACTGGCCCGTTTTGCTCCGACATTACATGCAAAGCTGAGTTAAAGAGGACAAACCATGCTTCAGATGAGTTTTTTTCCTATAATGCATCAGTTTGTGCTCTCAATCACCCACAAAAACAGATTCATTCTCACCGATGGAAAACACTGATCCACTGATCCCTCATTCACTCAAAGAATTTATTAAAATCAGTCTGTCTAGCGCTGATGAACAGAGACAGTAAAGGTTCTGGAAACAAACCTTCCTCCAAACCTTTCGTGATTTATGAAGGGATTCATATTCTCCAACAGAAACCTAAATCATTCTCTCAAACTATTTGTTAAAATCAGCAGATTCATTTTTAAAATAAACGAATCAGACCATTGAATCACTGACTCAAATGATTCGTTCAGATTCATTCAGGAAGAAAGCACGGTTGCTAAAAAAAATGCTCAAATGTTCTGATTCAGATTTGTTTGAACAATTTTCATAAGTTTTTCATGACTATTTTCATACCTGACAATATTGTGTTTAAAATCTGAACGTTTGGTTTGTCAAACTGTTGTATAAAATCACCAATAATAAGTCTTAGTCAAGTAATAAAATGCTTCGTTTTATGATCAAAGCTCTGCATTTCACAACATAATGAAATGAAATACAATGACGACAATTTAGAGGTTTGAGAAGATCTTTCCACCGCTTATGAACAGAGACAGTAAAGGTTCTGGAAATAGACCTTCCTCACAAGATGTTTCATGATTTATGAAGAGAATTATTCCCTCCAATAGAAAACACTGATCCACTCCTGCCTAACACACACCCAGACTGACCACAAATATTGAACATTGTTCATTTTCAATGAGTGACACATTGAATCATTCACTCAAAGAATTTGTTTAAATCAGCTGTTTTTAAAGAATTTAAAGCGCTGATGAACAGAGACAGTAAAGGTTCTGGAAATAAACCTTCCTGACAAGACCTTTCATGAATTATGAAGAGATTCATTCTCTCAAATAGAAACTGAATCACTGAATCATTCTCTTAAAGAATTTGTTCAAATCGACAATTGAATCACTGACTCAAATGATTTGTTCGGATACAGATTCATTCAGGGAGGAAACAGTTCATAACTATTTTCATGAATGACAATATTGTGTTTAAAATTTGAACGTCTGGTTTGTTGTATAAAATCACCAATAATATGTCTTAGTAAAATAATCAAATGCCTTGTTTTACATTAGAACTTCGCAATACAATGACGACAATTTAGAGGTTTGAGAAGATGTTTCCACCGCTTATGAACAGAGACAGTAAAGGTTCTGGAAATAAACCTTCCCCAAAAGACGGATCACCATTTTTTTTCTTTCATAACTTGAAACTCAATCTGACACAATTCTAATCATAGTCAATGTATTTAGTCTTAAAGATGGGTTTGTGTTTGTTCTGACCAATCAGAGCACCCTGGGCTTATATGGATAGATGCTATAATGTAAAATATCTGATTAAATAATGTGTGTTTTGAACATTAAAACATTTAGACACACACATCAGTGTTTAGTGCATCATTTAAGGGTCACACTGAGATAAAGCATAACAACTTCTGCTTTAGAAAGTTTTGTGAAGTGTAAGAATCCTGTTTGAGTGAAAGCCGTGACCTCAGAGTCACCGAGTGTCACCAGAAGTGACCTTCATGACCTCTGCTGACCTCTGACCTCTGATTTGGACATCTGCACCACAGGAGGGATGGTGTGGATGGGAGATGACAGGGATGAAAGTCAATGCAAAAACACACACAAGTGAGACCAGAGGGCTGAAACACCAGCTATTGTTTGTGCAATATAATTATATAGCGATAGATATAAGGATATACACAGAAGTATGATTTGCAATTTAGGTCTGCAAAGCAAGACATTTGTCCAAAAAAACTCATGTTGTTTCCAAGTTTATTGACACATTTCTTAAAAATATATGGTAACACTTTAAGTACCAATTCACATTATTATCATTAGCTATTATTAACTTATTATTACTATCAAACAGTGGCTTATTACCTGCTTATTATAAAGATATTGGATGTGTATTAGTACTTGCATGATCTTATTTTACATCCATAATCATTTCTAATCAAAACTATTACCTTAATAACCATTAATAATCAGCAAATTAGGAGTTTATTATACTAAAATAGGTCAAAAGTTTTCATGACTCATATAGTATGATCTGGTGAGGATATTGAATAAACACAGCTCAATGTTGTTGGAAGGGTTCAAGCTTAGCAGAAAGACAGAATTTGGTGGCGATGCTGACATTGATATGATCAAAAAGTAAGATCATATTCTTTGTTGTAATCTAAATCAATGACCTCTATAACGGTATATCTGATACTTACAAAAAAATCAGTCGCCAATATCTCCAATAATATGTCTTTGTAAGATGATATTAAAATGCTTCGTTTTATGATCAAAGCTCACAACACAATGCAATGATGAACAAATAAAGATTTGAGATGTTTTAGATCTTTCCACCGCTAATGAACAGAGAAAGTAATAGTTCTGGAAATAAACCCAATCCTGATTTTTGAAGAGATTCGTTCTGTTCAATAGAATATACTGATCCGCTCCTGTTTAAAAACACAACCAGACTGACAAAATAAATACTGAATATTTTTAATTATCACTCCATTTTTACTGAGTGATTTAATTAAACCATTCACTTAAACAATTTGTACAAAACAATTGATTGTTTTTTTCATAAAACTTTGATTAAACCGAATCAGTTCAATGAATCACTGATTCAAATGATTAGTTTATAAACAGATTCATTCAGCAAAGTGATGCACAAATGTTTTGATTCAGCTTCGTTTGCACTTTTTACATCGTCAAAGCAGAAAAAATATGATAAAATGTGTTTAAAATGTAAATCACACAATATAAATGTCTGGTTTGTCAAACTGTTGTTTAAAATCACCAATAATATGTGTTTGTAAGATGATATTAATTAAAATGCTTCATTTTATGATCAAATCTCTGCATTTCACAATATAATGCAATGCAATATAAATGACAACTGAGAGAAGAACGAATACAGAGGTTTTAGAGGTTTGAGAAGATCTTTCCACCGCTTATGAACAGAGGCTGTAAAGGTTCTGGAAATAAATCATCCTCAAAAGAAAAATCATGATTTATTTTAAGCGATTCATTCGTTTCTGAGAGAAAATACTGATTCACTCCTGCTTTAAAACACATCCAGACTGACAAAATAAAAACTTAATATCTTAATTACGGAGTCATCACTGATTCAAATGATTCATTTAGAAATAGATTCATTCAGGAAAGCAAATGTTCTGATTCAGCTCTGACGAACAGAGAAAGTAAAGGTTCTGGAAATAAACCTTCCTCAAAAGACGTTTCATGATTTTGAGCCTTTTTACAAAGAGATTTACTGCCCAACTTTCCCTCTAAGTTCACTTCATAAAAATAACAACAGGCGTGCATTATTTTCTAATGATTGAACAGCCTGTCATCAATTATTCTTCACGATTATTCTGAACAAGTTCATCACAGGGTGAGAATGTGGTCAAAATCTGAAAACCTGGTACAAATCAGACGAGGGCTTTTCTTTTTCTGGACGGCTTTTGTGAATCGTCGTTGGTTGGGTTTAGGGAAGGAGGAGGGTGGGTCAGCTGATTGGCCGGTCGCACGGTCAATCATTCTGTCATCCACAGGCGGAAGGTCGTTCGACAGCGGCCTCTGGCGAGTTTACGCGAGAGCGGCGCGGGCGCTCGCGAGAGACGTGATAAAAGCACGCACAGCAGCCTCTTGTGGATTTGCGAAAACAAAAACTGCAAAAATATGTACCTCCTGGGACGTATTTCGCGGTCTCCAGAAACGTCCACGGGACTACGTTCTCAGAATGAGGCTGGGTTGGAATACGCCAGTCGAGCTGCTCTCCTGCCTTTGGCTTGATTTGCTCAGCAATGCCTTGTGCATTGTTCTCTATCTATCTCTATCTCTATCTTATTTAAACAGTCTGATTCATATCAAACATTTCATTTTACTTGGCTTTTGTTTTGTAGCTCCTCAATTAAACAAAGAAACAAAAGGGTATACATTAAATCAATTGGTAATGATGATCTCTGAAAAAGGCATTCCCCCCAACCAACTCCCAAACCAAAAGGTTACCATGGGCCAACTTTGGCCTGCGGGCTCTACTTTGGGCACCTCTGATCTAAAGGCACTAAAAACTGTTAGGATTAAACAAGCAGTGCAAGTAAACCACAAACTACAGCCATTAGATTGGAGACATAAAGAAGAATCCATTAAAAACAGAATCCTCCAATACAGTATTAGCTTAAACACACACACACACACACACACACACACACACACACACATCCAGCACATTTATTCATCCTTGCTTCTTCTCCGATAAGACACACCATTCTCCACGAACACAGATGCATATCAGAGTTTATTATTCCAGAAATAACTTCCATTCGTCCGTTCCCGAGACGTATCCCAAAGCTAATCTCGCTCCGTTAGCATTCAAATTACCTATTACGCTAGTTAATACGGCGCGGTGTAGGAACACGCGCGAGGTGAGAGGCCAGATGCTACAATGCTATCATACATAAAAAATGCTCTCTATTCATATCAGTGGCATTTAAATTCCCTGGCGCTAAACATTCTGCCGGGATAATCTGCTATGAATATTTGATTGTTTCCGTGAAGGGCTAAACAGAAGGAGCGCTAGTTTGTTGACAGCGCGGAAACGACGTCTCGGGCCCTGGACTTTTCTCTTGCCTTGCGTGGTTTAAATTACTGATGTTTATCATTTAGCGCTGCGCTAGCATTCACTGATGACACCGTATCCGTCGCTCACTCCATCAACACACACGCTAGCAGTTTTACTAATGCTAGAGCAGAAATAAAAGCAACACACGTCAGGATCGGCCTCTGCTGGTTTTCAACTCCTAATCTTCTAGTGTTTTAGAGATATATCTATATTTTTCTGTCTGTAAAGTCAGTGTTCAGGTCTTCAGGTCACAAGATTAACCATCTTAACCCTCTGAAGATGCTGTTTCATATTTTTTAGACATTTTTAAAGTGCTCCTGACTGGAAATTACACATTTTTAACCAAAAATAATGCATAAATGACTGTATAAATCTTTTTTTTTTTTTCTTTTTCTGAGTTTCTAAAGCATTTCAGGACCTTTACGTTTAGATATGAACAAATGAATAAATGAATGAATGAATGAAAAATAAATAAATAAATAAATAAATAATATTATAAATTAAATAAAAATAAAACATAAAAATAAACATTTATAATAATAATAATAATAATAATATTAATAATAAAATAAATAAATAATAATATTATTATTATCATTATTACTACTGCTAATAAGAAATTAAATAAAAATAAAACATAAAAATAAACATTTATAATAATAATAATAATATTAATAATAAAATAAATAATAATATTATTATTATCATTATTACTACTGCTAATAATAAATTAAATAAAAATAAAACATAAAAATAAACATTTATAATAAATATTAATAATAATAATAATAATAATAATAATAATAATAATAATAAATAAATAAATACTATAAATTAAATTAACATTTTAATTAAATGAAAAAATAAACATTGATAATAAACATTGATAATAAACATTGATAATAAACATTGATAATAATAATAATAATAATAATAATAATACATTTAAAATAATAATTTACTTTTTACGAATTTACTTTACTTTAATGGTTTAATGGGTCAATACAATCTTCCAAAAGCAAATAAACAACCAGTTTACAATTTCTATAATATATATATATAATATATTCTATGATATAATAATCAATCACTCAATCAATCAACTGTAATCTTAAATTATTATAATTATAATAAATAAATGATCAAAACCTGTGATCTGAACTAAAAACACAACAGTGAAAAGTTTCTAAAGTTTCACCCACAGTAAAATTTGCTAATTAATTGCTTATATTAATAGATGTAACTGTTTAATAAAACTGTTTTGTTAACTAATGCAATATAGTATATTACATCTAACTTTAGTTTACTGTATTTCATTTAACACAAAAAAAGTCACTTCATGTAAATGTGTGTGTGTGTGTAAATGTGTGTGTGTGTGTGTGTGTTGTTATCGAAGCTGATAATTACCATCACCATGTTGGTGTTTTGATGTTGGTGTTTCGTAACATCTAATTTTTACAAGGTGTTAGCCCAATGCTCAACCCCCAACCTGAAGGACCGCAAATACAGTTGAAGTCAGAATTATTAGCTTTATTTTATTAGAAATGATTAAATATTTCCCAAATGATGTTGAACAGATTCAGGAAATGTTCACAGTATGTCTGATAATATTTTTTCTTCTGAAGAAAGACTTATTATGCACTTTTTCACCATCTAACTTCAGTTGAGTATCTCAATAAACACAAATGGCTGTTCTCGATTCACACTGAAAACCTCTCTCTATCCAGCGTATATCAGGAATCATCCGTGCTAACAGACCCCGAACACCTCCCGTAAAATATGAAGAGCCAAAGAAAAGAAAAGAATCATAATAAAAAAAGCAGCCCAAAGGCCGCGGCGCTCCTGCGGAAAAGAAATATGCAGATGGAAGTTGATGTATGAAATTAACCTTTGCTTTTCTAACTCCTGTCTCAGGCTGGATTCACACACAGCATACAAATGACCGGCCGGCGCTCCTGCATATTGATTCCTGCGGCTCGGGGAATTGGGCTCTGTGTTTCCCACAAATCTGCGTGCAGGACAGCGGGGAATATATCTGTGTGTGTGTGTGTGTGTGTGTGTGTGAGTGTGTGTGTTTTATGCTCGTCTCTCTTTTGTCTGCGCCGTTTTTTAGCATTACAAACGATCTGCTTCTCAGGCCGAGCACGAGTGGATCACGCGCACCGGAAACCTGCGCTCTCTGGGGGGGGGAAACTCTCCACAGACTCGTGTGTACAGTAATTAAAGAAAGAGCAGAAATTAAATGATCAACACATGCTGACGGACTTCAGGCATGCAGGGAATGTGTGTGTCTGAAGTTATCTACTGATTTAGGGAGAGTTTTATATCTCTGGTTAAATTAAGAAATGGTGAAAATTGGTGACTTTTCTCACAGTGATGTGTGTGGAAAATTATACAAATTATACAAAAAATATATATTACTTTCTGTGTATAATGTTCATATGAAAGAGTTAATAATAGTAATAATAATAATAATAATAATAGTAATAATAATAATAATAATAATAGTAATAATAATAATAATAATAATAATAATAGTAATAATAATAATAATAATAATAATAATAATAATAATAATAATAGTAATAATAATAATAATAATATATTTTAATTGTATTACTATTCTTTGTTTATTATTAATATTAATAATTCTTAATAATAATAAAAGGTGAGTGGGCTTGACAAACCACCTGTAGAAAACACACCTTTTCATCTCTGACACATTAACCAACACTTGCACCAGACATTTTCTTACAATCACTCCATATCTCTAAAAGAAGAGCAGAAGAGCTTCTCTGAACACACAACACGTCCAACCTTGAGGCGGATGGGCTACAGCAGCAGAAGACCACACCGGGTGCCGCTCCTGTCAGCTAAGAACAGGAAACTGAGGCTACAATTCACACAGGCTCACCAAAACTGGACAATAGAAGATTGGAGAAACGTTGCCTGGTCTGATGAGTCTCCATTTCTGCTGCCACTTTCGGATGCTCGGCTCAGAATTTGGCCTCAACAACATGAAAGCATGGATCCATCCTGCCTTGTATCAGCGGTTCAGGCTGCTGGTGGTGGTGTAATGGTGTGGGGGAGAATTTCTTGGCACACTTTGGGTCCATTAGTACCAGTTGAGCATGGTGTCAACACCACAGCCTACCTGAGTATTGTTGCTGACCATGTCCATCCCTTTATGAGCACAGTGTCTCCATCTTCTGATGGCTACTTCCAGCAGGATAACGCACCATGTCATAAAGCGCCAATCATCTCAGACTGGTTTCTTGAACATGACAATGAGTTCACTGTACTCAAATGGCCTCCACAGTCACCAGAGCTCAATCCAATAGAGCACCTTTGGGATGTGGTGGAACGGGAGATTGGCATCATGGATGTGCAGCCGACAAATCTGCAGCAACTGTGTGATGCTATCATGTCAATATGGAGCAAAATCTCTGAGGAATATTTCCAGTAGCTTGTTGAATCTCTGACATGAAGGATTAAAGCAGTTCTGAAGGCAAAATGGGGTCCAAATCAGTACTAGTAAGGTGTACCTAATAAAGTGGCCGGTGAGTGTATATATTTTGAATGAGATGTCAAATGAATACAGTTACACTTTATTTTAAGGTGACGTAGTTACACTGTACATGTAGTTGGGATTAGAATGTGAGTTACATGTAACTATGCATAACTGATTGTAATTACTATAGTAAGTGCATATCCGTCACCTTAAATTAAAAATATACTGGTTTGACAGTAATAATGACCTCTGCTAAACGTAAAGAGATGTGCACTAGCGGGTCAGAAACGCACTGCAGATGCGTATTAATGTGTGTTATTAGTGTGATATGAAGCTGCGTTTGGAGGAGTGCTGAAAGCGAGTCTCTGGAGGCTGTAATGAAATAAAGACAGAGACTGACACAAATGTATATGGAGGTGAAGAGGTGCTCAGGCCACTGCTGGCGTAATCACATCATCTGCTCAAACGCACGTCCAGCTGGAGGACACGGACTCAGAGAAGGACACCGCCGCGCAAAACACACTGAGGAACACACACACACAACTCTACAGTATGTCTAACTTTACGTAAATATAACTCAAATGTAAATGTAACTAAATGTACATGTATCTAAATGCAGAAAGACTAAATGTAATTGCAACAAAACTTAAACATAAAAATATATGTATATGTCTAATAATAAATGTAACTAAATGGTAATGTAACTAAATGTGAATGCAACAAATGTAAATGTAATTAATGCAAATGTAACTAAATTCAAATGTAAATAAATGTAACAATGTTAATCGCAACTACATGTAAATGTAACAAAGCATAAATGTAACAATGTAAATTAAATAAAATGTGTTCGTAACTAAACATAATTGTAACAATGTTAACGTAACTGAATGTAACAATGCTAATTGTAACTAAATGCAACTAAATGGTAATGTAACTAAATGTTAATTGTAACTAAACGTAAGTAAAGGTAAGTAAATGTAAATCTAACAATGTGAATGTAACTAAATATAAATGTATCTTAATGAAATTAAATGTTAAATGTAACTAAACGTAAATGTAACTAAACATAAATGTAACTAAATGTAACTCTAACAATGTAAATGTAACTAAATGTGAATGTAATGAAATATAAATGTAACAATGCAAATAAATGTAACTAAATGTAAATGTAACTAAATGTTAGTGTAACTAAACATTAATGTAACTAAACGTAAAAGTAACTAATCATAAATGTAACTAAATGTAACCAACAATGTAAATGTAACTAAATGTAATTAAACGTAACTAAATGTAAATGTAACTATACAGTGTAACTAAACATTAATGTAACTAAATGTAAATGTAACTATACAGTGTAACTAAACATTAATGTAACTAATGTAAATGTAACTATACAGTGTAACTAAACATTAATGTAACTAAATGTAAATGTAACTAAATGCAAGTAAATGTAACTAAACATTAGTGTAACTAAACATTAACGTAACTAAATGTAAATGTAACTAAACGTAAATGTAAATCTAACAATGTGAATGTAACTAAACATAAATGTAACTAAACGAAATTAAATGTTAAATGTAACTAAACGTAAAAGTAACTAAACATAAATCCAACTAAATGTAAATAAATGTGACTGTAATGAAAAATAAATGTAACTAAATGCAAATAAATGTAACTAAACATAAAAGTAACTAAATGTAAATGTAACTAAACGTTAGTGTAACTAAACATAAATGTAACTAAATGTAACTAACAATGTAAATGTAAACGTAAATGTAATGAAATATAAATGTAACTTGATGCAAAAAAGTAACTAAATGTAAATGCAACTAAACGTAAATGTAAATAAACAAACTAAATGTAAATGTAATGAAATTTAAATGTAACTAAAGGTAAATGTAACAATGTTAGTGTTACTAAACAATAATGTAAATAAAGGTAAATGTAACTAAGGGTAAATGTAACTAAATATAAATGTAACTAAAGGTAAATGTAACAATGTTAGTGTTACTAAACAATACTGTAAATAAAGGTAAATGTAACTAAAGGTAAATGTAACTAAATATAAATGTAACTAAAGGTAAATGTAACTAAACATTAATATAACTAAATGTGACTGTAATGAAAAATAAATGTAACTAAATGCAAATAAATGTAACTAAACGTAAATGTAACTAAATGTAAATCTAACTAAACATTAATGTAACTAAACGTAAATGTAATAAAAAAAATAAATGTAACAAAATGCAAATAAATGTAACTAAATGTAAAAGTAACTAAATGTAAATGTAACTAAACGTTAGTGTAACTAAACATTAATGTAACTAAACGTAAATGTAACTAATCATAAATGTAACTAAACATAAACAACAATGTAAATGTAAACGTAAATGTAATGAAATATAATTTAACTTGATGCAAAAAAAGTAACTAAATGTAAATGCAACTAAACGTAAATGTAAGTAAACATAAACTAAATGTAAATGTAATGAAATTTAAATGTAACTAAAGGTAAATGTAACAATGTTAGTGTTACTAAACAATAATGTAAATAAAGGTAAATGTAACTAAAGGTAAATGTAACTAAACATTAATATAACTAAATGTGACTGTAATGAAAAATAAATGTAACTAAATGCAAATAAATGTAACTAAACGTAAATGCGACTAAATGTAAATGTAACTAAACGTTAGTGTAACTAAACATTAATGTAACTAAACGTAAATGTAACTAAACGTAAATGTACAATCTAAATTCATCTAAATGTAAATCTAATTAAATAAACACTGTAAAAATATCCATAAATTTACAGCTTTCATCAATGATGTCATCGAGGACATGTGGGCGGGGAAAATGGCTTCTGAAGTAGTTCACTCAAATCACAGTCAATCTGTGATGGTTTTCCAAGTTCTGATTTTGTCTGAACCTAAACCACACGTCTGAAATCTCTCTCGGTTCTGTTTCTGTGACCTTTGAAGAGTTTGTGTCGATACTCGTTTACGTCAGGAAAAAACACACTGACACAACCACACACTCGTTTTCATCGGAGAGCTGCCGGATGTCTGCATATGTGTGTGTGTGTGCGCGCGTGTGCCAAGGGTCAAAAGTCACAACAATGGAAAGAATACACAGTAAAAACATAGATAAATAAGCAAATTGATTCATGTTTTTATTTTTCCATAATTATTTATGCTTTTGAATTGCATTTGGGACAACGTTTAACCTTGAAAAGTGTGAAAAGTGACTTATTGTCATGTGTAATAGTTTGCAGTGCTGTATCGTCTGTGTTGGTGTTGTAAATCACACTACAATAACCCTCTAATAAACAGCAGCACAATTTCTGTTCCTTTACACACTTATATATTATTTCTCACACTACTAAAATGTCAGTAAAAGTCACTTTGTTAAACTGTAGAGTTGAATTTTCAACATCAAAAGTGGACAGAGCCGAGATCAACATCCCATAATGCAATTCACAAATAAACACAAAATACAGAAAGTGCTCGTTAACAGATATTAATTTACAGTGTAGATTATGCAAATGTTCATCATCTTTATTCAAATATGCAGCTAATTTTGTAAGCCACAAACAATAGGAATAAATAAGTATAATAAAAATAAATAAATAGACAAATAAATAAGTAAACAAATAAATAAATAAAGAGACAAATTAATTAATTACTAAACAAACAAACAAACAAATAAATAAATAAATAAATAGACAAATAAAAAAATAGACAAACAAACAAACAAATACAATATAAAAAATATATATATAAACACATAAAAAAATTAAAAATAAATAGACAAGTAAATAAATAAGTAAACAAATAAATAAATAATACGAAACAAAAAAATTCCCCCAAAAAAACAAAAAACAAGAAACTAACTAAAATCTGACTTGAAACTTTGTGCAGACACAATTTCTTCAGATATATGGATACAAGATGGTTTAACATACAGTATCCTGGTTTAACAACAGTGTGGAGATGCATCACTTGCATATAGTTAATGCTTGCGGTTGTCTTATTTTCATGATGTGCTGTTGACATGCTGTTAATGTAATGCATTGTTCGCATTCTTATGTCTATTGGCTTCAAGCATTGTTGGCATGCTCTAAAGTTCACAAATAGCTGTGCACACGAAAGACTCTTGTAAAAGAAGCACTTTAAATTTACTTTATTATTTTAACTTGTTTTATTATTAATATCACTGTTCATTCTGACAGCCAAGTTTGATTTAGATTTAGTCCTATTCTTTTAATTTCATTTTAGTTTTAGTCATGTTTCAGTCTTCTGAACCATTTTAGTTTTAGTCGACTAAATTTCATAAGATTTTATTCAACTAAATCCCCTCTACATTTAGTTGACTAAAATAAATTTGGTTTAATTTAAGTGTAATTTAATTCAGTATTGTTTACATTTACTTTTACAAAATACTCTAACTTAAAAGTAAATAAAACAGTCTCATTAAAATATGGAATATAGCTTTTCTATTGAAGATCAAAAATTAGATATGCACTGTTTATTTATATCATAATATGTAAAATTATGTGTTGTCAATCAATCCACATATAAGAAGAGAAGCCATCTGAAAATGCAGGACTGTGCAATTATTTAGCAAACCCTTTATTTTAACATGGTGAACTACTAGTCTTTTAAACTTAGTTAAACTAACCTGTCTGTTGAACAGTTTCAGGCCATTTAATCTTTGAAAGGGCTTAAAATAGTTTAAGTCCACTTTGCAATGTCAGTCTATAGCAAGCTTTACTGTTACAGTACATGCAGGTGCTCAGCTGTATAGCACTGAGTAAATAAGTAGAGTAATGACATATGACTGGCAAATGAACTGTATCCCGCGTCTACTGTGGATCAGTTACTTTTCATATATGTGTGTGCGCGGCATGCATCACACACCAAGATTGATTCTGATTGGATAGTTTCCCCAAAACGTTCCTCAATCACAATCTCGTCTCGTTTTTATTCGTCAACAGAAGTGTCAGTATGTTTTATTAAAGTTGTGGTCATCATCACTTTATTTTCATTTAGTTTTCGTCGGTAGAATCTTGATAATTGACGATAATTTTTCGTCAATAAAATTAACACTGATTAATGTGTTAGAGAGTTTAATTGTTATTTGGTTACATATGAAATATTGAAGTTAAGCGTTATTTTATGTTACAGAACACAATGTCAGTGTCTAGGAGTAATATAAATATATATAATAAAGACTTACGTCTGTGGTATATTTTTTACAGCAAATCAACGCAAAATAATGCCGCAAATTTTAAGAAAAGCCGCAGCAAATGCGAAATTTTAGGACGCAAAATTCTGAATAAAAGTCCCCTGAAATCCTGGAGGGACTGCTGAATGCTTGATGTGTGAATAATAATAATACACATTTAAGTAAATGTAATAAATAATAATACATTTAATAAATAAATAACTTGAAAATAGCACACGTAACTGCATCTCCTAAACATTTTCATTACAGTTTCATTCCTGATGATGAATAAAAATTATACTGCGAGTAGTTCATAATTCACAATTAGCCATCCTGAACAAATAGTGCCTCCTTTGTTCTATGCATTTAATATTTCACACACACACATTGAGATCTGTCTGTGTTTTGTGTGTGTTTGACAGGCCCACCCGCTCTTCACGACACACTCATGCCCCGTGTCCACACTCAGACAGGTTTGGACTCATTTTCCCAGAATTCCCACTGAGCGGCTCTGCATTGCAGAAGATGCGCGACGGGGGGCCCTTCTGTAGGCCCTATTTATAGCCGGAGCCGCAGCACACACACACACACACACACACACTCTTCTCTCTCTCTCTGCACTCACTCACTGTGCAGATCAGGCTGAATCCCACAGATTTGAGATCTTCTGAACAGATAATGCTCACATTAGCACACCATATTTATAAATGTTCTCATTTTCAGTGTAAACTGATGAAGTATTAGTGGAATATTGAGTTTAACACTATGAGAAGGTAACTTTAGAAAAGTTGTATGCTTTAAAATAGTAAATACAAAAACACTTAGACTTTTGAGTTATAGATTTGTCAGATAAATCAAGAAATTGACCACCAAAATCTTGGCATGTGTTTATTTTTACTGACATTGTGAAGCATTTTGGTTTAATCAAGCATTTGATTAAATAACTAACATCATGCTAGAGCATTATTGAAGCGCAGATGACTATCACAGAGCATCCTATAAACGTTGCATTACTCATAATGTTGTAAGAGCGTTGTGAGAGCATTACCTGCACTGAAAACAAATGATTCCATGGATTTACTACACTGTTTAAGGTAATGATAGCCGCTGAATATCAATGACGATCACCAGATTACAGCATGCCACTTTTCAGATGAAAATAGGCCTAAAATGAACGTTTGTGTATTTAAATTGAACATGAAATCTGATATAATCAAATGAATAGAATGAATGTGATGCACATTAATCATGCACACTGTAAACTAGTGAAACTGCTGCTGTTCTAAAGGTGCATGGCAGAGTTTACAATTAATATATAAGACTATTTGTTATATCTATTGATAGAAATAGTGTGGAATCAGTATGCATTTGTTTACTGTAAACAAAACAATACTAATAATCACACACTAATCTGACACAGAGATTTTCTAATATTATGCTTTTATGAATTGTATTATAGTGATATCTGTCAGGATGAGGGATTATTTTTTTAGTCAAACGCCAATTTGTTTAGACATTTTGTTGTTGTTGTTGTAAATGTGCTTTATAAATCAAATTGAATTGAGCCTTGAGAGCATTATTGAAGCATCCTATACGCATTATATTACTCATAACGTTGTAAAGGCGTTGCAACAGCGTTGTGAGAGCGTTTCCTGCACTGAAAACCAATGATTTATTGGATTTACTACATTTTTTTAAGGTAAGTGATTGCAAACTATTTATATATGGGCTGAATTTAAACAAACAAATGAAGTTGGACATCATTAAATGTAATTTCTTTGTTTAAATCAAGCTCATATAAATCGTTTGCAAAGTAAACCCATTGCTGTTTTCCAGTGTGTGTTAGCTGAGATGTGCTCAATCTGGACGGACCGACGGACAGAAGTAACGGCTGCAGACACTCAATCCCAGCCTCCGGCATTACGTGCCTATTTACAGTAGAGTCTATTGATAGCAGCAAACTTCATAGTTTATTTCAATTAGGAGATAGGAAATAGGAAATCACATTTAAATCAATCACAGCTCTCCCCGGGCCCAAATCAATGCCGCCTTTCCAGGGGTTTTTACAGCGGAGCCGCGTTCCGATATCCTCCTGTACACTTCACTGCCGGCGCAAGTGTGTGTGTAGATGTGTGTGTGTGTGTGAAAGGCTCTCGATCAATGCTTCCCACAAAGGCATTACTTGGGAGGGCGGACGTATACAGGAGCTTTTTAATGGAACACAACCTACATTAGTCCGGTAAAGCAGAGATCGGCTTACGAGGCCCAGAAAAGAGGAATATTCCAGCAGCTGGAGAATGTGGGAAACATGCGCAGGGCTGCTGCTGCTGCTGCTGTAATGAAATTACTATTCATAGTGTTTGCTTCAAACGCCGGGACGCTTAGTGATCAGATATATAGAGTCAATCGCCACCGGCGGGTCTAAATGTGTCCTGCGAATGCAACCAAATTCAGTTTACAGCACACACACACTCACACATGCACGCTTTCTCTCACGGGCTTCATTAATGAAACACTGCAGAATCAAAGCCAGTATTCACAAATATATCCACTCTCTCACTGTGTGTAAACTCATGCATGCAGCACTTCACATGTGCAACATTCAATCATTCATTTTCTTTTCAGCTTAGTCCCTTTGTTAATCAGTGGTCGCCACAGGGGAATGAACCGCCAACTTATCCAGCATATGTTTTACGCAGCGGATGCCCTTCCAGCCGCAACCCAACACTGGGAAACACCCGTACACTTGCACACACTCACATACACTACAGCCATGTAGAATTAGCTTGAATTAGCTTATTTAATTCACCTGTACCGCATGTGTTTGGACTGGGGGGGAACTGAAACACCGGCCAACAACGGTGCATAAATAGAGAAGCCTATATGATTTTTGCACAGACAAAAAAAAATGCCATTATTAATCTTTAATTATTTGCATTTATAATAATCATATATTTAGTGATTTAGTTATCTTACAATCATCTGACTGTAAGTCTGTTCATTGTGAATGAGTGCATCAATAAATTGTCAACTGTGCTTTGTTATGTCTTTTAGTATGCATGTTTAATATTTTTTATGCATTTTAAATATGCATATTTTATATATGTATTTATTTGCAATAATGATTAACATTGAAAACTACAGCAGTAGCCACAACACACTTAAAAAAAGAAAGATATATATATATATATATATATATATATATATATATATATATATATATATATATATATATATATTCAGTCAGAATTATTAGCCCCCCTGTTTATTTTTTCCCTAATTTCTGTTTAATGGAGAGCAGATTTCTTCAACACATTTCTGCACATAATAGTTTTAATAACTCATCTCTAATAGCTGATTAATTTTCTCTTTGTTATGATGACAGTAAATAATATTAGACTAGATATTCTTCAAGACACTTCTATACAGCTTAAAGTGACATTTAAAGGCTTAACTAGGTTAACTAGGCAGGTTAGGGTAATTAGGCAAGTTATTGTATAATAATGGTTTGTTCTGTAGACTATCAGAAACAAATATAGCTTAAAGGGGCTAATAATATTGACCTTAAAATGATGTTTAAACCATTAAAAACTGCTTTTATTCTAGCCGAAATAAAACAAATCAGACTTTCTCCAGAAGAAAAAATATTTTCAGACATACTGTGAACATTTCCTGAATCTGTTCAACATCATTTGGGAAATATTTTTAAATATCTGCGGTCTGGAGGTATTAGAAAGCGGATGATGACAACATAGCCATAGTAAACTGTGAGATATGTAGACTTGGGATTGCCTGCTGGGTATTTTAAGTTGAGATGCTATTTGATTTATATTAGATTTTTATCTTTACTGTTGCATTGAAGTCCAAAAGTGAAGAACTGATGATATTTATTATTTGATTGTTCAAGCTCCCTCACAGAAGGGCTCTGTTTGTTAACAGAGTTGTTGAATGTTAAAATCCGGTGAATTAAATCCTGGATCTGTATCTTTGCTCTTTATTATTTTTTTTTATGGATTTTAACAATCGGATTGCGTTTCGGTATGGGTAGATACAGAAAAATCAGCCTCAGACTAGAGGGCAAAAAACCCTGATCCATACATCCCTAATAATAATTATTTATTTAAAGTGATTTATAACATGGGTATCTGCAAATCATCTTACTGTAGGCCTGTTTACTGTGAATGAATGCATCAGCACATGAGAATTAATTAACTGTAATAGTTTATGTATTTTAGTTTGCATATTTAATATTTTTATGCATTTTAAAAGTGCATTTTATGCACGTATGTCTTTATTTGCAAAAATAATAACACTGAAAATAACCACAGTAGCCACAACACACTTAATAAATATATATTTTTATGTTTTATGCAACAGATTTGCATATTACCAGTCAAAAATACATTTCATAATCTTAATTATTTGCATCTGTTTGAATTTTATAAATTTTTTTGCCATAAAAATGACCTGTCTATTGCAATAACTTGCTTAATTTACAATAAAATATACAATTACTATCCATTTAAGAAGCCGTGGGTCTATAATAATATAAGTAATGGGTCAATAAATGACAGGAATTTACATTTTGGCATTAATTATTGTTATTATTATGAATATTTAAATGAAAGCATTGAGCTTTTGTAACTGCATCAGTGCGAAACAAACAGTAAAGCTCTGTCATTTGAACGGCTGAAGTTTGACAAGGATATTATCTGTCTTTTTTTTTTACGCTGTACACATTCATTCCCAAAAGGCTATTAGCCGAGCCATGATTTTAACTCTGTTCTCCTCTGTGCAATTAGCTCAGTGATTGAATATTGAGGCGGCGAAGATGGATAGGAGAGTCGAGCTGTGATCTTCCTTCAGGACAAGACATTACACTGACAGAGAGAGAGAGAGAGAGAGAGAGAGAGAGAGAGAGAGAGAGAGAGAGGGAGAGAGAGAGAGAGAGAGAAGCAGTTTCCATACACTCCACTCTGGCCTCAACCGAGTCAGACTTTTCCCCTTTATGTTGGTCGAAATTTTTCCAAGCCTCGGCTGGGTCAGTTGGCGTTTCAGTGTGGAGTTTGCATGTTCTCCCCATGTTGGTGTGGGTTTCCTCCGGGTGCTCCAGTTTCCCCCACAGTCCAAACACATGCGCTATAGGGGAATTGATGAACTACATTGGCTGTAGTGCATTAGTGTGTGTGTGTTTGTGAGAATGAGTGTGTATGGGTGTTTCCCAGTGATGGGTTGCAGCTGGAAGGGTATCCGCTGCATAAAAACACGCTGGATAAGTTGGCGGTTCATTCCACTGTGGCGACTCCTGATTAATAAAGGGACTAAGCCGAAAGGAAAATGAATGCTTTTGAAGTAATTGTGACTACCAGCAGAACCCCTGGTGGAAAACTACATTACCCATGATGCAGTGCAAATAGTCCACCAATCAGAGAGCTGCAGCAAAAGAGCCTCCAATGAAATCAGCATCTCTAAATGCTCTAAAAACTTAATACAGATACCACTGATATCAGCTTAAACTATTACAGACGCTCATTAAAGTCACCTCAGGGTTAAACCTTGTTGCAGGAAAGATCAAGCTCCCATAATGCAATTCAAAAGCAGAAATAAAGATCAATCACAAAATAATTTACATTATTTTTATAGAGCAGACTACTGAAAGAGATAATATTGTGACACTTCTGCTTTATTATTTTTATATCTGCTTTATTTATTTATTTTTCAGGAGGAGGAAGAGGAGAAAGCGTGCACGCCGCGCTCCGGCCAAGCAGCTGCCATTAAGATGAATGAGAAAGCAAACGCACGGCTTTCTCCCGGTGTTCCCGAGCACCTTGAGCGAGCGCTCGGCTATTGTGCGAGTCTAAAACATCGGGATTAAAGCTAGCATTGGAATATTGTATTCCTGCGGAGCGAAACACCGATACTGGGCTTACGCTTTAAAGAGCGGCCTGCTCAATAGCGGAGCAGAAAAGCACTACGGGGAGCCACCGATCTGACCCAAACCTGCATGAGAATGATGACGGACGCCTCATAACATCCTGAGAAAAGACGCTTTATGGATTACAGCATCGAGCGGCTCATGATCTAAAGTGTAGATGCTCCTCAATCACGCATGTGTGTGTGTGTGTGAAAGCAGATCTGGGCAGCGGCAGTGGATTGGGGTCAGTTCAGGTGGAGGACGAGTTTTCAGCGTTTCTCCAATACATAAAGAAGCAGACGCAGTGTGTGTTTTCCTCCAGAGAGCTGCAGTGTGTTATCCTAACAAAGGGGCTCGTCTCTATATAAATTACCCTCCCTCCCTTCGCTAGCGCTAATTAGAGACGAGCGACATGAACCGGAGCTAAAGCTGAGCACTCAGAATTACACACACATTCTCTCACACACATCTTTATGGGGACTTCCCATAGACATCAGGATTTTTATGTTGACTGTGACCCACAACACAACACTCACAGGAAACTATTTGCATTTTTACATGTTCAAAATACTTAACTGTGTGTGATTTATGAGGCCTTTTCATCATGGAGACCAAAAAAAGTCCCCATAAGGTTAAGAATTACTGGTATTGCTGTACTTGTGAGGACATTTGGTCCCCAAAATGTAAGGAAAACAAGGTAAACACACATACACGCATACATAAGCACACACACACAGTCATACATGCACACACACTTGTAGACACACACAAACAGACTTACTTGAAAAGAAGTCCCCATAAAGTCAAGAATAACTGGTATTGCTACACTTGTGGGGACATTTTGTGCCCAAAATGTCAGGAAAACAAGGTACACACACTTACGTGCATGCATAAGCACGCACACACAGACACACATGCACACACACTTGTAGACACACACAAACAGACTTACTTGAAAAGAAGTCCCCATAAGGTCAAGAATAACTGGTATTGGTACACTTGTGGGGACATTTTGTGCCCAAGATGTAAGAAAAACAAGGTACACACATATACACGCATGCATAAGCACGCACACACAGACACACTTGCACATACACTTGCAGACACACACAGACTTACATGAAACTAAAAGTCCCCATAAGGTCAAGAATTACTGGTGTTGCTACACTTGTGAGGACATTTGGTCCCCAGAATGTAAGGAATACAAGGAATACACACACACACACACACACACACGCATGCATAAGCACACACTGACAGTCACACATACACACACACTTGCAGACACACACACACATTTACACACACACAGATTCACATGAAAGAAGTCCCCATAAAGTCAAGAATAACTGGTATTGGTACACTTGTGGGGACATTTTGTGCCCAAAATGTAAGAAAAACAAGGTACACACACATACACACATGCATAAGCACGCACACACAGACACACTTTCACATACACTTGCAGACACACACAGACTTACATGAAACTAAAAGTCCCCATAAGGTCAAGAATTACTGGTATTGCTATACTTGTGGGGACATTTAGTCCACAAAATGTAAGGAAAAAAAGGTACACACACATACACACATGCATAAGAACGCAAGCACAGTCACACACACATACACACACGCACACACAGATTTACATGAAAAAAGTGCCCATAAGATCAAGAATAACTGGTGTTGCTACATTTGTGAGGACATTTGGTCCCCAGAATGTAAGGAATACAAGATACACACACACACACACGAACATGCATGCATAAGCACACACTGACAGTCACACATACACACACACTTGCAGACACACACACATTCACACACACACACATTCACAGATTTCCATGAAAAAAGTCCCCATAAAGTCAAGAATAACTGGTATTGCTACACTTGTGGGGACATTTTGTGCCCAAAATGAAAGGAAAACAAGGTACACATACATACTTGCATGCATAAGCACGCACACAAAGACACACTTGCACATACACTTGCAGACACACACAAACTTACATGGAAAAAAAAGTCCCCATAAGGTCAAGAAGTACTGGTATTGCTATACTTGTGGGGACATTGGGTCACCAAAATGTAAGGAAAACAAGGTAGACTCTCACACAGACTTACATGTATACTCACACATGCACACACACACTCGCTGACACACAATCCCACATACACATGCACACTCACAATTACACTCACACAAACACATGCACACATACACATACACGTGTATACACACACACACACTACAAGGACAGGCTCTGGATATATTCCAAGGAATATCTTAATAGGAAACTTAAACCATTTCACATATATTATCTATATTTCCTTTCATACATGCAAGCAAAAACATGTTCGCGACTGCATTAAATTACATTTACAAAACTGAACTAACAGCTAAAATATATATATATATATATATATATATATATATATATATATATATATATATATATATATATATATATATATATATAAAAAGTATATTTAATGCATGCAAAGTGTCTATTTTAATATTTCACATGACTTTAGTGAAAATAAAATGTCAAATTAAGGCTGATATTATGGTGAAAGGGAAATAGCATATGTATTCTGGGCTCTACGTATTAAAATCAATTAAACATTCATGGTACATTTGATTATACCATACAAAGTCTAGCTGAAAATGTGTAAAACCTTGCAGTTAGAAAAATAAAGTTAATTGAAAATTACAAATTAAGTAGCATAAATAGTTTTAAATGTGCCATCAAATAATTCCTCTTATTCTTTAAACTATTAATTACATCAGTCTGTAACAATGAACTCTAAATACAACCTATTTTATTCTGCAATATAACATTTTCAATAGATTTCCTTGTTAGAAATACAAACAAACACATTTAACGGTCAAATCTGAGTAAACACAACCTATTTTTCTCTGCATTTGTTCCTCATTTAATCCCATACACTGTCTATAAACATCAGAAAAATGCTTTGCTGACGGTTAAATTTCACTCACTCAAACACACACACATCTAATATCGCCGGTGTGTTGCGTTCGCTTGTGGTGTCTGTGTTCAATCTGCTTAAGAAATAAATGCGTGAGAGAAAACAAGCAGCGTCTATCTGTGCGCTGCAGATATGAGTGTGCTCTGGACTAATACTCTTATGCAAACCAGCACAATCAAAACCACAACAAAACCCTGCTGCAGATCTAGACAATGTGCTGGTCTGCGCCACTGACGGATATCTCTCAGCACCTTCCAGACCCTCAGAGTCCCGGCTGATGCTTAAAAAGACACTTTACTGAAGGAGAAAACAGATAAAAGAGGCAGAATCTTTTCGGGCAGTAATAACAACACGATGCCAATTTCACACTAAACCCAAAACAATAGATCAAAATACTGTATTGTGTGCATGCAACTTTAGATTTATTCATTTTGTTTGTTTGTTTGTTTATTTATTTTGAACGAAATGCATCAGATGCATGCATGATTTTTAAGCAATATTAATTATATATTTTAAAAAGGGATCTAAATACAGTATTGTTTGCATGCAACTTCAGATTTATTTATTTATTTGAAAAAAAAAGACATGCATGCTTTTTAGAAATATTATTTATATATTTTAAAAAGGATCAGAATACTGTATTATGTGCATGCAATTTTAGATTTGTTTATTTTATTTATTTATTTATTTATTTATTTGGGAAAAAACGCATCAGAGGCATGCATGCTTTATTAGCAATATTAATTTATCTATTATGTAAAAAGTACATATTAGATAGGATCAGGTTTAAAATTGTTGTTTGATTTTATTGTCACACTAAAGTCGAAGGTTTTCACTGTGGGGATTTTTGATATCTCTTTTCATCTCACTGTAAATGAGAAAATTCTGGCGAGAGTCAGGGAAAAATGCATTTTCGCCACATTTTTTAAGGGAAATAAGCTTACAAAAATCAGTATGAATCAAATATGAACAAACCCCACAGTAAAAAGCTTCACAATACAGATATGAATAAATCTATTAAGTTTGGTGTCTGTGAGTTCTGCTGAAGTGGAGAAAAAAATGCATCAGATGCATGATTTTTAACAATATTAATTAGATATTAAAAAAAAAAAAAGATCAAAATGCTGTATTGTGTGCGTGCAAGATTTATAAATTTTGTTTATTTGTTTGTTTGAAAAAAAATGCATCAGACACACACACACCTTTTAGCACTATTATTTATATATTTAAAAAAAAATCTAAATACTGTATTATGTGCATGCAACTTTAGATGTATTGATTTATTTATTTAAATAGAAAAAAAAGTATCAGATGCATCCATGCTATTTAGTAACATTAATTTATGTAACATTTAAAAAGGAGATATTAGATAAGGTCAGGTTTAAAATTGCTTTTTGATTTTTACTGCTACACTAAAGGGGAAGGATTTTACTGAAAAAGCTTTAAAAATCAGTGTGAATCGAATATGAACAAACCCCACAGTAAAACACTTCAGAATATAGACATGAATAAATCTATTAAGTTTGGTACCTTTAAGTTCTGCTGAAGTGGAGAAAAAACTGCATAAGATGCATGCATGATTTTTAGCAATATTAATTATATATTTTCAAAAAAGAACCAAAATACTGTTTTGTGTGCATGCGACCTTATATTTATTTACTTATTTGTTTGTAAAAAAATGCATCAGACACACACACCTTTTAGCAATGTTAATTACATATTTAAAAAAGGATAAAAATACTGTATATATATATATGCAACGTTAGATTTAATTGTTTATATAAAAAATGATGCATCAGATGCATGCATGCTTTTTAGCAATAATTATTGTACATTTAAAAAAAGATCAAATTACTGTATTGTGTGCATGCAAGTTTAGATTTATACATTTATTCATTTGAACAAGAAATGCATCAGAAGCATGCCTGCTTTTTAGCTAAATTAATTATATATTTAATATTCAAATATTTTAATTGCTTGCTTAAGACTGATTAGGGCTCTTGAGTGATATTTAGTCACTTGTCCAGCATCATTAGCTCTCCACATCCATGAACACGCAGTGGGGTTTCTTCATTCCCACAGGTTTAATTATGAAAGATGGATTATAGAAATATGATAAAGAACGCTAAAGAAGTACAGATGTTTTGGCCATATTGATGGAGTCCACAGATGTTTACACCAGCTGTGTTAAACTGTGATCTTGACTAACATCAGGCACTTACGACACTCTTATTTTCTCTTTTGAGACTCCGTTATCCAAAATACATATGAAGACCACAATTACTCGCCCTCCTGTGAAATGTGTATCCTTTATGAATTTTTTAACACATTTTTGAACATTACAGTTTTAATAATTCATTACTAATAACAAATTTCTTTTGTCATTGCCATGATGACAGTACATAATATTTTACTACTTATTTTCAGCTTTAAGTGCAATTTAAAGGCTTAACTGGATTAATTAGGCTAATTAGACAAGTCATTGAGTGGTTTGTTCTGTAGATGACTTAAATATATAATTTCTCAAAGGGTTAGTTCACACAAAATGTTAATTATGTCATCATTTACTCGCTCTTCAAAACCTTAATGCGTTTCTTTCTTCTGTTGGTCACTAAAGCACATACAGGAAAATGGATTGCAACCACTTGAGGGGTAGTAAACAATGAGTACATTTGCATTTTTGGGTGAACTATCCCTTTAAGGGGACTAGTAATTTTGACCTTGGCAGTTTTTACATTTTTTTAAATATATATATATTATTCCACTCAAACTAAAAGAAATAAGACATTTTCCAGACTAAATACATAATAGGAAATATTTTAAAATCCTTGCTCTATTAAACATCACTTGGGAAATATTTGAAAATAAACATTACAATTTCAGGGTTAATAAATTTACATGCAATATTTGTGTCTGGCAGAGAAAAAAAAGCCTACAGAATGTAATTTTGTATAATAGAATCAGCATTTAACGCTGTTATTTTTCTGTAAAGTCAATAAAAAGGGAGTTAATATTTATCATTTCCTCTTTTTAGCTCATCTTTTGATATACACCGTCATATTTCACACTATAGCAGCTACTGTGAGCAGAATTGGATACTTGATGTGCAGCAAACAACGTCCTTATTGAAGTCCACAGTTGACCTGCAGTGCAAACAAACAGGCTAATGCATCTTAATGCTAAATGATCCATGGTGGCAGCGTATAAGCGGACATGCAGACTTCGACTGACCGGAGAGGTACAAAATATAAC
This sequence comes from Danio aesculapii, assembly GCF_903798145.1. Taxonomy (NCBI): domain Eukaryota; kingdom Metazoa; phylum Chordata; class Actinopteri; order Cypriniformes; family Danionidae; genus Danio; species Danio aesculapii. The sequence continues at coordinate 781,227 of NC_079459.1, forward strand.
AGGTCTTGTCACTCTTCCACTGCTGATTTACTACTTTAAGAAGTAAAAACTATTTTTTAGGAGCAATTTTTCTTAAATATGTTATGCTTTCATGTAGAAACGAGGTATGGTGGAATAAAATATGCCCTCATTTGCTTATATTTCTGAATAAAAGAAAATGTTGGATAACGTCAGGTTTAAAATTGCTTGATTTTATTGCCACAGTAAAGTCGAAGGTTTTCACTGTGGGGATTTTTGATATCTCTTTTTATCACACTGTAAATGAGAATATTCTGGCAAGAGTCTGGGAAAAAGTGCATTTTCACCATGTTTTTAGAGGAAAAAAGCTTACAAAAATTCTGTGTGAATCAAATATGAACAAACCCCGCAGTTAAAAGATTCAGGATATAGATATTAATAAATGTATTAAGTTTGGTGTCTGTAAATTCTGCGGAAGTGGAGAAAAAATGCATCAGATGATTTTTAACAATATTAATTATATATTTTAAAAAAGGATTAAAATCCTGTATTATGTGCATGCAACTTTAGATTTATTGATTTATATGTTTGAAAAAAAAAAATGCATCAGAGGCATGCATGCTTTATTAGCAATATTAATTTATCTATTATGTAAAAAGTACATATTAGATAAGAGCAGGTTTAAAATTGTTGTTTGATTTTATTGGCACACTAAAGTCGAAGGTTTTCACTGTGGGGATTTTTGATTTCTCTTTTCATCTCACTATAAATGAGAAAATTCTGGCGAGAGTCAGGGAAAAATGCATTTTCGCCACATTTTTTAAGGGAAATAAGCTTAAAAAGATTAATTATATATTTAAAAAATTTTATTTTAAATTAATTATATATTTAAAAAAAGGATTAAAATCCTGTATTATGTGCATACAACTTTAGATTTATTGATTTATTTGTTTGAAAAAAAAATGCATCAGAGGCATGCATGCTTTATTAGCAATATTAATTGATCTATTATGTAAAAAGTACGTTTTAAGTATGTTTAAAATTGTTGTTTAATTTTATTGCCACAGTAAAGTCGAAGGTTTTCACTGTGGGGATTTTTGATATCTCTTTTCATCACTCTGTAAATGAGAAAATTCTGGCGAAAGTCAGGGAAAAAGTGCATTTTCGCCATGTTTTTAGAGGAAAAAACGCTTAAAAAAATCAGTGTGAATCAAATATGAACAAACCCCGCAGTAAAAAGCTTCAGAATACAGATATGAATAAATCTATTAAGTTTGGTGTCTGTAAGTTCTGCTGAAGTGGAGAAAATAAAACTCATTTTGTGAAAAAAGCCTTTAAAAGATATGATCAGAATTGAAATATGCAGGTGCAAATAAATGACGTGCAATACAATAACACTACAAACTGCCTTAAAGCCTATTCTGAAACATCAGGCAATGAATTAAAGCTAAATAACTCCAAATCTAAAAATGTTTGCATGGTGGCTGAGAGATCTCAAGTAAAAAAACAAAAACAAATACAAATAGAAAACACACACACACACACACACACACACACGTTTGTTTTTGTGAAAAGTGTGTACATTACATAGGTTTCCATTCATTTTATGCAGCACAAACGGTATATTGTAATGCCCTCACCCCACCCTACCCTTAAACCCAACCATCAGGAGACAGCGTCCAGCTTTACTCTCTGATTAAACTCATCCTGTGGGATTTATAAGCCTTTTGAGAAATGAAGGCGTCACCAATGTCCTCATATTTCACCTCGTTTTTGTAATACCTGTGTCATACCTATGTCATTATACAGATTTGTGTCCTGACATGTCACAAAAACACGTACACACACACACACACACACACACACACACACACACACACAAAGATAGTACGTACCATACATTTGTACATACATACATACATACACACATACATACACTGTATACACACACACATACACACACTGTATATGTATACACATACTGTAAACACCATCCAACACACACTGTATACACACACACACACACTGTATATGCATACATACATAAACACACAATGTGCACACACAAACTCACATTGCATACACACTTTACATATATACATACATACATACATACATGCACATGTATATACCAACACATACTGTATACACACACACACACTGTACATTCACACAACCACACACACACAGTATATACATGCATACACTGTATACACCAACATATATTGTATATACACACACTGTACATTCATACATACATACATACATACACACACACACAGGAAGAGTCGCGACAGGGAGGACAGCAGCGTGCGGATGGAGAAGTGTAGAGTCACTCTGTTTGCTGCTGCATGAATATTTAATGCTGAGAGAGAACGTGTGTGTGTGTGTGTGTGTGTGTGTGTGCGTGTGTGATGAGGAAGGTCAGTGTGTGAGCAGCGGGCGGAAGCGGCTCCGGCCACACGGGTGAGCAGATGACAGGGTGTTATTCATGAGAGGCTTCAGGGTTGCGGAGCTTTATGTGTGTGTGTGTGTGTGTGTGTGTGTCATGTATAAACTGTTGTCCATGGCTTTAATCACAGCAGGTGTTTCAGATACATGTATTAGTGTAACTACACTATATCGCATGTTTTTAATTGTGTTTTTATCTTCATTTTTGTTCATGTTTACTCATTTTATTGTGCATCAGTTCATCTTTTTCTCTGTAATATACACACACTACCTGACCTGTCAGAGTTTTAGGAACAGTAAATAATAACTGGACTTCTAGTTGATCATTGGGTATCAGAAGTGTCTTATATGACAGGTAAAGACCTCTAGATGAGGCTCATTTGAGCACAATAATATCTGATCATGTCTTGATTTTGGCTGATTTCATTAATATTAGATTTGATGATGGGTTACAGTAGTCTAATGTTGATCAATTGAAAAATCTAGGCCAGGGGTCACCAATCACGGTCCTGGAGGGCCGGTGTCCCTCCAACTTGCCTCAACACACCTGCTTAATTGTTTCAAGAATACCTAGTAAGACCTTGATTAGCTTATTCAGGTGTGTTTGATTAGGGTTGGAGCTAAAATCTGCAGGACACCGGCCCTCCAGGAACAAGTTTGGTGACCCCTGATCTAGGCCTTTGGCTCGATGCTGAACTGTCCTTTAAACCCCATGCTGATTTTATAATTGAAAGGTGGTATCGGTGCTTAAGTTCTATTAAATGTTTTTCATTTAAAGTAAGAAAAAACTTGATCTCTCCATTAATTTTCCCTATTATTGATTACGCTGACATTATTGATCACAGTAGCTCTGATATTAATTTAAAAACGTTCTGTCTTCAGTTGTCTGTGTAGATTTGTATTAAGATGTCCCTACAGAACCCATCATTGCATATTATATGAAACTCTTGGTTTGCTTCAACCTAAGATCCGCAGAGAGTATCATTGCTATTAGTTTCTTTTTGAAATGTCTTTATTTTAGTTTCCCCTCATATTTGAAGCAGTTTTATCTACCTCATCATATTCGTTTCGTCATATGCAACAGAATTAATTTTTGTTTCCAGAAGTGCAACAGAAAGTGGCCGTAGGTCTTTCCATACGAAGCTCCTTTGGACTGGAACAATCTCCCTTCCTTTTACAGATCAGCTAAATCATTTAGTCTTTTCAGGGATCATTTATTTTCTTTTTTGCAAACAACTTGGGATTGTTATTAATATTGGCTCTAATTTAAATGTTTATTATTTATTTCTATCAAATTGTTTGCACTTTGGATTATGTTTTTGTTTATTTAGGCTTCAGATTGTGGGAGGTGTTTCAGGTGACGTGTGCTGTTTGTTCATTATGACGTGTTGTACTCTATTTGATTCATGAACTTTTTAGGGACCCCCTCAAAAATCTCAAGGGGCTATTCGATTCGGTGAATAAATTCAATATAAATGATTTGATTAGGACAGTAAGGTCTGACTCTGCTTAGACTAAAGTCTGCTCACTGAACCTTCAATAATGTCCAGTATAGAATATGTGCTCATGCTGCAGTGGAAACAGAATGAATATTGTGTCTGACTCCATCATGAGCTTGGAGGACTGCATCCATACATCTTTGATGTGGAGGCTGAAGTATGAGAAGGAGCGCTATCCTGCTGGAGAATCTGCCCTCTCCTGTGGTTTGTAATGTAATGGGCAGCACAAATGTCTTGATACCTCAGGCTGTTGATGTTGATCATCCACTCTGCAGATCTCTCGCACGCCCCATACTGAATATAACCCCAAACCATGATGTCTCCTTCACCAAACTTGACTGATTACTATGAGAATCTTGACTCCATGTGGGTTCCAGTAGGTCTTCTGCAGTATTTGGTTATGAGTGAATCTAGTGTGTATGTGTGTGTGTGTGTGTGTGTGTGTGTGTGTAACCCCAGTGTTTCATGAGTTTATTTTAAGCGAGGCGCAGAAGAGCGGACAGCTTCATAACTATAACTCTCTCAGGCCAGATTACTCTGTCAGCAGTAAGAAGAACACATCCGCTTCTATCAGAGAGACGCTGCAAACACACACACACACACGCACACACACACACACGCACGCACGCACGCACGCACACGCACACACACACACACAGCTCCGTCTTCCTGTCATTTGCTAGAAAACGACTTGAATTTTCTTGATCATCCTGAATCTCAGCACACCACAGTCAGATTTGAGAAAGCGAAACGTGTGTGTGTGTGTGTGTGTGTGTATGTGTGTGATTTATGAGCGAGAGGTGTCCGTGTTTGATTAAAAGTGATATTTGCCATCTGTTGAGGAGAGAGCGCTCACTTTAGCCCCAAACAATTACTGTAAAAGCTCTGCAGGAAAGTCCATTTCCCACGCTAGCAGAGATCAAACACACACACACACACACACGGAAGGACAGAAACTCACTCACACACACACACACATGGACAGAAACTCTCACACACACACACATGGACAGAAACTAACTCACACACACACATTA
>NC_079459.1:788671-790924 GCF_903798145.1 Danio aesculapii
GCTCAATTGGTACTAATGGACCCAAAGTGTGCCAAGAAAATCTCCCCCACACCATTACACCACCACCACCAGCCTGAACCATTGATACAAGGCAGGATGGATGCATGATTTCATATTGTTAATGCCAAATTGTGGCCTACCCATCCAAATTGCAGTGAGGCCACAGTGCTAACCACTGAGCCACCGTGCCACTCCTGTTCTTCAGCTCACAGCGTTAATAAATACAGTATTATTTCCAGCACCTCTGTCCCTTTCCCTCAGCAGAATCTCCATCCGGAGCACAAATCCCAGCAGTGGCGCTTCAGGAAGTCACGTGACTGTAAATGATGCTCGTTATACCTGCTATATGCAGATGAGATGTTAATTTGATTGGGAGCTTTAATTAGGATGTGTGCGAGCTGATTTACTGATGTGTTTGAACAGACGCTGCTCGCACACAACACTTGTACTTTCTGTAGTCGTTTGTTCAGACACACACACACACACACTCGGCTGCAGAACACACTGTAAGACATCATTAGCTTAAAGAAAAGTAAAGAGATTCAAAGTTCAGCTTAGAAATGTGTCAAAGATTAAATTATATCATTATTTCTCTTTAATTTTGATGGAAAAAACGTGAAACTTTAAGATGCAGTAAGATTTTTAAAAGACACCTAAAGCTAAAACATGTCAACGTATGGATATTTATTATAAATATATTCATATACATCAATATATATACATATATATATATATATATATATATATATATATATATTTACAGAGTTCAGATGCAAAACTTTTTTCTAAAATGAGCTCCTCAGGCTTAGCTTTAGTCATTTCACGTTTGTGTTATTAAATGGATCATTTAAAGTCTTTAAAGTGAAATAACTGAACAAATATAAGAGGCTGGGAAAATTCTCATTTTAGAAAAAAAAATCTGATGGCAAATCTTTTTCCAATATATCCAATTATTTCCTAAATACACTGACTGGCCACTTTATTAGGTACACTTGTTCAACTGCTTGTTAACTCAAATGTGTTATCAGCCAATCACATGGCAGCAACTCAATGCATGTAGACATGGTCAAGACGATCTGCTGCAGGTCAAAGTGAGCATCAGAATGGGGAAGAAAGGGGATTTAAGTGACTTTGAACGTGGCATGGGTGTTGCTGCCAGACGGGCTGTTCTGAGTATTTCAGAAACTGCTGATCTGTTGATCATCCACAAATGCCTTGTTGATGGCAGAGGTCAGAGGAGAATGGCCAGACTGGTTCCAGCTGATAGAAAGGCAACAGTAACTCAAATAAGCACTCGTTACAACTGAGGTCTGCAGAAGAGCATCTCTGAACACACAACACGTCCAACCTTGAGGCGGATGGGCTACAGCAGCAGAAGACCACACCGGGTGCCGCTCCTGTCAGCTAAGAACAGGAAACTGAGGCTACAATTCACACAGGCTCACCAAAACTGGACAATAGAAGATTGGAGAAACGTTGCCTGGTCTGATGAGTCTCCATTTCTGCTGCCACAGTCGGATGCTCGGCTCAGAATTTGGCCTCAACAACATGAAAGCATGGATCCATCCTGCCTTGTATCAGCGGTTCAGGCTGCTGCTGGTGGTGTAATGGTGTGGGGGAGATTTTCTTTGGGTCCATTAGTACCAATTGAGCATGGTGTCAACGCCACAGCCTACCTGAGTATTGTTGCTGACCATGTCCATCCCTTTATGAGCACAGTGTCTCCATCTTCTGATGGCTACTTCCAGCAGGATAACGCACCATGTCATAAAGCCCCAATCCTCTCAGACTGGTTTCTTGAACATGACAATGAGTTCACTGTACTCAAATGGCCTCCACAGTCACCAGAGCTCAATCCAATAGAGCACCTTTGGGATGTGGTGGAACGGGAGATTGGCATCATGGATGTGCAGCCGACAAATCTGCAGCAACTGTGTGATGCTGTCATGTCAATATGGAGCAAAATCTCTGAGGAATATTTCCAGTAGCTTGTTGAATCTCTGCCATGAAGGATTAAAGCAGTTCTGAAGGCAAAAGAGGGTCCGACCTGGTACTAGTAAGGTGTACCTAATAAAGTGGCCGGTGAGTGTGTAATATAGAAAATACAGTATTTATATTTCCTGCGTGTCCTTTTGATTTCTCTCAAGGAATTTAAGAAGAGACACAGTCGACAAACAAATTAAACTTAGTGTGTGTGTGAATGATTATGTATATTTTTGTCTGTATCTGAACAAAGACATACACACACACACC
>NC_079459.1:791024-798524 GCF_903798145.1 Danio aesculapii
TATTGTACACTTGTGGGGACATTTTGTGCCCAAAATGTAAGAAAAAACAAGGTACACACACATACACACATGCATAAGCACGCACACACAGACACACTTTCACATACACTTGCAGACACACACAGACTTACATGAAACTAAAAGTCCCCCATAAGGTCAAGAATTACTGGTATTGCTATACTTGTGGGGACATTTAGTCCACAAAATGTAAGGAAAAAAAGGTACACACACATACACACATGCATAAGAACGCAAGCACAGTCACACACACATACACACACGCACACACAGATTTACATGAAAAAAGTGCCCATAAGATCAAGAATAACTGGTGTTGCTACATTTGTGAGGACATTTGGTCCCCAGAATGTAAGGAATACAAGATACACACACACACACACGAACATGCATGCATAAGCACACACTGACAGTCACACATACACACACACTTGCAGACACACACACATTCACACACACACACACATTCACAGATTTCCATGAAAAAAGTCCCCATAAAGTCAAGAATAACTGGTATTGCTACACTTGTGGGGACATTTTGTGCCCAAAATGAAAGGAAAACAAGGTACACATACATACTTGCATGCATAAGCACGCACACAAAGACACACTTGCACATACACTTGCAGACACACACAAACTTACATGGAAAAAAAAGTCCCCATAAGGTCAAGAAGTACTGGTATTGCTATACTTGTGGGGACATTGGGTCACCAAAATGTAAGGAAAACAAGGTAGACTCTCACACAGACTTACATGTATACTCACACATGCACACACACACTCGCTGACACACAATCCCACATACACATGCACACTCACAAATACACTCACACAAACACATGCACACATACACGTGTACACACACACACACACACACACTACAAGGACAGGCTCTAGATATATTCCAAGGAATATCTTAATAGGAAACTTAAACCATTTCACATATATTATCTATATTTCCTTTCATACATGCAAGCAAAAACATGTTCGTGACTGCATTAAATTACATTTACAAAACTGAACTAACAGCTAAAATATATATATATAGTATATTTAATGCATGCAAAGTGTGTATTTTAATATTTTACATGACTTTAGTGAAAATAAAATGTCAAATTAAGGCTAATATTATGGTGAAAGGGAAATAGCATATGTATTCTGGCCTCTACGTATTAAAATCAATTAAACATTCATGGTACATTTGATTATACCATACAAAGTCTAGCTGAAAATGTGTAAAACCTTGCAGTTAGAAAAATAAAGTTAATTGAAAATTACAAATTAAGTAGCATAAATAGTTTTAAATGTGCCATCAAATAATTCCTCTTATTCTTTAAACTATTAATTACATCAGTCTGTAACAATGAACTCTAAATACAACCTATTTTAATTCTGCAATATAACATTTTCAATAGATTTCCTTGTTAGAAATACAAACAAACACATTTAACGGTCAAATCTGAGTAAACACAACCTATTTTCCTCTGCATTTGTTCCTCATTTAATCCCATACACTGTCTATAAACATCAGAAAAATGCTTTGCTGGCGGTTAAATTTCCCTCACTCAAACACACACACATCTAATATCGTCGGTGTGTTGCGTTCGCTTGTGGTGTCTGTGTTCAATCTGCTTAAGAAATAAATGCGTGAGAGAAAACAAGCAGCGTCTATCTGTGCGCTGCAGATATGAGTGTGCTCTGGACTAATACTCTTATGCAAACCAGCACAATCAAAACCACAACAAACCCCTGCTGCAGATCTAGACAATGTGCTGGTCTGCGCCACTGACGGATATCTCTCAGCACCTTCCAGACCCTCAGAGTCCCGGCTGATGCTTAAAAAGACACTTTACTGAAGGAGAAAACAGATAAAAGAGGCAGAATCTTTTCGGGCAGTAATAACAACACGATGCCAATTTCACACTAAACCCAAAACAATAGATCAAAATACTGTATTGTGTGCATGCAACTTTAGATTTATTCATTTTGTTTGTTTGTTTGTTTATTTATTTTGAACGAAATGCATCAGACGCATGCATGATTTTTAAGCAATATTAATTATATATTTTAAAAAGGGATCTAAATACTGTATTGTTTGCATGCAACTTCAGATTTATTTATTTATTTGAAAAAAAAAGACATGCATGCTTTTTAGAAATATTATTTATATATTTTTAAAAGGATCAGAATAGTGTATTATGTGCATGCAATTTTAGATTTGTTTATTTTATTTATTTATTTATTTATTTGGGGAAAAAATGCATCAGAGGCATGCATGCTTTATTAGCAATATTAATTTATCTATTATGTAAAAAGTACATATTAAATACGAGCAGGTTTAAAATTGTTGTTTGATTTTATTGCCACAGTAAAGTCGAAGGTTTTCACTGTGGGGATTTTTGATATCTCTTTTCATCTCACTGTAAATGAGAAAATTCTGGCGAGAGTCAGGGAAAAATGCATTTTCGCCACATTTTTTAAGGGAAATAAGCTTACAAAAATCAGTATGAATCAAATATGAACAAACCCCACAGTAAAAAGCTTTAGAATATAGACATGAATAAATCTATTAAGTTTGGTGTCTGTGAGTTCTGCTGAAGTGGAGAAAAAAATGCATCAGATGCATGATTTTTAACAATATTAATTAGATATTAAAAAAAAAAAAGATCAAAATGCTGTATTGTGTGCGTGCAAGATTTATAAATTTTGTTTATTTGTTTGTTTGAAAAAAAAATGCATCAGACACATACACACTTTTATCACTATTATTTATATATTTAAAAAAAAATCTAAATACTGTATTATGTGCATGCAACTTTAGATGTATTGATTTATTTGTTTAAATGGAAAAAAAGTATCAGATGCATCCATGCTATTTAGTAATATTAATTTATGTAACATTTAAAAAGTAGATATTAGATAAGGTCAGGTTTAAAATTGCTGTTTAATTTTACTGCTACACTAAAGTGGAAGGATTTTTACTGAAAAAGCTTTAAAAATCAGTGTGAATCAAATATGAACAAACCCCACAGTAAAACACTTCAGAATATAGATATGAATAAATCTATTAAGTTTGGTGTCTTTAAGTTCTGCTGAAGTGGAGAAAAAACTGCATAAGATGCATGCATGATTTTTAGCAATATTAATTATATATTTTCAAAAAAGAACCAAAATACTGTATTGTGTGCATGCAATTTTATATTTATTTACTTATTTGTTTGTTTGTTTGTAAAAAAATGCATCATACACATTCACACCTTTTGGCAATATTAATTACATATTTAAAAAAAGGATAAAAATACTGTATATTATATATATATATATATATATATATATATATATATATATATATATATATATAAAAATATATATATATATATATATATATATATATATATATATATATATATATATATATATAAAATATATTGTGTATGCAACGTTAGATTTAATTGTTTATATAAAAAATGATGCATCAGATGCATGCATGCTTTTTAGCAATAATTATTGTACATTTAAAAAAAGATCAAATTACTGTATTGTGTGCATGCAAGTTTAGATTTATACATTTATTCATTTGAACAAGAAATGCATCAGAAGCATGCCTGCTTTTTAGTTAAATTAATTATATATTTATTATTCAAATATTTTAATTGCTTGCTTAAGACTGATTAGGGCTCTTGAGTGATATTTAGTCACTTGTCCAGCATCATTAGCTCTCCACATCCATGAACACGCAGTGGGGTTTCTTCATTCCCACAGGTTTAATTATGAAAGATGGATTATAGAAATATGATAAAGAACGCTAAAGAAGTACAGATGTTTTGGCCATATTGATGGAGTTCACAGATGTTTACACCAGCTGTGTTAAACTGTGATCTTGACTAACATCAGGCACTTACGACACTCTTATTTTCTCTTTTGAGACTCCGTTATCCAAAATACATATGAAGACCACAATTACTCGCCCTCCTGTGAAATGTGTATCCTTTATGAATTTTTTAACACATTTTTGAACATTACAGTTTTAATAATTCATTACTAATAACAAATTTCTTTTGTCATTGCCATGATGACAGTGCATAATATTTTACTGGTTATTTTCAGCTTTAAGTGCAATTTAAAGGCTTAACTGGATTAATTAGGCTAATTAGACAAGTCATTGAGTGGTTTGTTCTGTAGATGACTTAAATATATAATTTCTCAAAGGGTTAGTTAACACAAAATGTTAATTATGTCATCATTTACTCGCTCTTCAAAACCTTAATGAGTGTCTTTCTTCTGTTGGCCACTAAAGCACATACAGGAAAATGGATTGCAACCACTTGAGGGGTAGTAAACAATGAGTACATTTGCATTTTTGGGTGAACTATCCCTTTAAGGGGACTAGCCATTTTGACCTTGGCAGTTTTAAAACATTTTTAAATATATATATATATATATATATATATATATATATATATATATATATATATATATATATATATATATTATTCCACTCAAACCAAAAGAAATAAGACATTTTCCAGACTAAATACATAATAGGAAATATTTTAAAATCCTTGCTCTATTAAACATCACCTGGGAAATATTTGAAAATAAACATTACAATTTCAGGGTTAATAATTTACATGCAATATTTGTGTCTGGCAGAGAAAATAAAGGCTACAGAATGTAATTTTGTATAATAGAATCAGCATTTAACGCTGTTATTTTTCTGTAAGGTCAATAAAAAGATAGTTACAAGATATACACCGTCATATATCACACTATAGCAGCTACTGTGAGCAGAATTGGATACTTGATGTGCAGCAAACAACGTCCTTATTGAAGTCCACAGTTGACCTGCAGTGCAAACAAACAGGCTAATGCATCTTAATGCTAAATGATCCATGGTGGCAGCGTATATGCAGACATGCAGACTTCGACTGACCGGAGAGGTACAAAATATAACAGGTCTTGTCACTCTTCCACTGCTGATTTACTATTTTAAGAAGAGTAAACAATTTTTTAAGAGCAATTTTTCTTAAATATGTTATGCTTTCATGTAAAAACGAGGTATGGTGGAATATAATATGCCCTTATTTGCTTATATTTCTGAATAAAAGAAAATGTTGGATAACGTCAGGTTTAAAATTGCTTGATTTTATTGCCACAGTAAAGTCGAAGGTTTTCACTGTGGGGATTTTTGATATCTCTTTTTATCACACTGTAAATGAGAATATTCTGGCAAGAGTCTGGGAAAAAGTGCATTTTCACCATGTTTTTAGAGGAAAAAAGCTTACAAAAATTCTGTGTGAATCAAATATGAACAAACCCCGCAGTTAAAAGCTTCAGGATATAGATATTAATAAATGTATTAAGTTTGGTGTCTGTAAATTCTGCGGAAGTGGAGAAAAAATGCATCAGATGATTTTTAACAATATTAATTATATATTTTAAAAAAGGATTAAAATCCTGTATTATGTGCATGCAACTTTAGATTTATTGATTTATATGTTTGAAAAAAAAAATGCATCAGAGGCATGCATGCTTTATTAGCAATATTAATTTATCTATTATGTAAAAAGTACATATTAGATAAGAGCAGGTTTAAAATTGTTGTTTGATTTTATTGGCACACTAAAGTCGAAGGTTTTCACTGTGGGGATTTTTGATATCTCTTTTCATCACACTGTAAATGAGAAAATTCTGGCGAGAGTCAGGGAAAAATGCATTTTCGCCACATTTTTTAAGGGAAATAAGCTTAAAAAGATTAATTATATATTTTAAAAATTTTATTTTAAATTAATTATATATTTAAAAAAAGGATTAAAATCCTGTATTATGTGCATACAACTTTAGATTTATTGATTTATTTGTTTGAAAAAAAATGCATCAGAGGCATGCATGCTTTATTAGCAATATTAATTGATCTATTATGTAAAAAGTACGTTTTAAGTATGTTTAAAATTGTTGTTTGATTTTATTGCCACAGTAAAGTCGAAGGTTTTCACTGTGGGGATTTTTGATATCTCTTTTCATCACTCTGTAAATGAGAAAATTCTGGCGAAAGTCAGGGAAAAAGTGCATTTTCACCATGTTTTTAGAGGAAAAAACGCTTAAAAAAATCAGTGTGAATCAAATATGAACAAACCCCACAGTAAAAAGCTTCAGAATACAGATATGAATAAATCTATTAAGTTTGGTGTCTGTAAGTTCTGCTGAAGTGGTGAAAATAAAACTTATTTTGTGAAAAAAAGCCTCTAAAAGATATGATCAGAATTGAAATATGCAGGTGCAAATAAATGACGTGCAATACAATAACACTACAAACTGCCTTAAAGCCTATTCTGAAACATCAGGCAATGAATTAAAGCTAAATAACTCCAAATCTAAAAATGTTTGCATGGTGGCTGAGAGATCTCAAGTAAAAAAACAAAAACAAATACAAATAGAAAACACACACACACACACACGTTTGTTTTTGTGAAAAGTGTGTACATTACATAGGTTTCCATTCATTTTATGCAGCACAAACGGTATATTGTAATGCCCTCACCCCACCCTACCCCTAAACCCAACCATCACAGGAGACTGCGTCCAGCTTTACTCTCTGATTAAACTCATCCTGTGGGATTTATAAGCCTTTTGAGAAATGAAGACGTCACCAATGTCCTCATATTTCACCTCGTTTTTGTAATACCTGTGTCATACCTATGTCATTATACAGATTTGTGTCCTGACATGTCACAAAAACACGTACACAGATTCTCACAACACAAGCAAATACAGAAACGTGCAGCAAGCACAAACCAAAAGGAAACTGTGTCAGGGATCCCAAAATGTGACGAAGCGGCTGCTGTTTTTCTATATGCATGTGTTTTCTAAACTTTCTAAAATCACATGTGGGGACACAGAAAACGATCTGTATTTTTACATTTACAAAACACTTCATTCTGTAGGATTTATGAACTGTTTTCCTTATGGGGACCAAACTAATGTAAGTAAAAGTGCACTGGTATTGCATTTGATCCAAATAGTGTAAGGAATAAAAGTTACACACACACACTGTACATACACACACACACACACAAAGATAGTACGTACCATACCATACACTGTATACACACACACACACACACACACACACACACACACACACACGCACTGTATATGTATACACATACTGTAAACACCATCCAACACACACTGTATACACACACACACTGTATCTGCATACATACATAAACACACAATGTGCACACACAAACTCACATTGTATACACACTTTACATACATACATTCATACATACATGCACTGTACATACCAACACACACTGTATACACACACACTGTACATTCACACATACATACAAAGACACAACCACACACACACACTGTATATACATACACACACACTGTATACACCAACATACATTGTATACACACACTGTACGTTCATACATACACACACACACACACACAGGAAGAGTCGCG
>NC_079459.1:803524-816024 GCF_903798145.1 Danio aesculapii
ACATGGTGCGTTATCCTGCTGGAAGTAGCCATCAGAAGATGGAGACACTGTGCTCATAAAGGGATGGACATGGTCAGCAACAATACTCAGGTAGGCTGTGGCGTTGACACCATGCTCAATTGGTACTAATGGACCCAAAGTGTGCCAAGAAGATCTCCCCCACACCATTACACCACCACCACCAGCCTGAACCGCTGATACAAGGCAGGATGGATCCATGCTTTCATGTCGTTGAGGCCAAATTGTGGTCTGCCCATCCAAATTGCAGTCAGGCCACAGAGCTAACCACTGAGCCACCGTGCCACTCCTGTTCTTCAGCTCACAGCGTTAATAAATACAGTATTATTTCCAGCACCTCTGTCCCTTTCCCTCAGCAGAATCTCCATCCGGAGCACAAATCCCAGCAGTGGCGCTTCAGGAAGTCACGTGACTGTAAATGATGCTCGTTATACCTGCTATATGCAGATGAGATGTTAATTTGATTGGGAGCTTTAATTAGGATGTGTGCGAGCTGATTTACTGATGTGTTTGAACAGACGCTGCTCGCTCACAACACTTGTACTTTCTGTAGTCGTTTGTTCAGACACACACACACACACACACACTCGGCTGCAGAACACACACTACATAGTGAACGAGGGCACACTGTAAGACATCATTAGCTTGAAGAAGAGTAAAGAGATTCAAAGTTCAGCTTAGAAATGTGTCAAAGATTAAATTATATCATTATTTCTCTTTAATTTGGATGGAAAAAATGTGAAACTTTAAGATGCAGTAAGATTTTTAAAAGACACCTAAAGCTAAAACATGTCAACGTATGGATATTTATTATAAATATATTCAAATACATCAATATACACATATATATATATATTTACAGAGTTCAGATGCAAAACTTTTTTCTGAAATGAACATTCTCCTCAGGCTTAGCTTTAGTCATTTCACATTTGTGTTATTAAATGGATCATTTTCTTTGTCTTTAAAGTGAAATAACTGAACAAATATAAGAGGCTGGGAAAAGTCTCATTTTAGAAAATAAATCTGATGGCAAATCTTTTTCCAATATATCTAATTATTTACTAAATACACTGACCGGCCACTTTATTAGGTACACCTGTTCAACTGCTTGTTAACTCAAATGTGTTATCAGCCAATCACATGGCGGCAACTCAATGCATGTAGACATGGTCAAGACGATCTGCTGCAGTTCAAACTGAGCATCAGAATGGGGAAGAAAGGGGATTTAAGTGACTTTGAACGTGGCATGGTTGTTGCTGCCAGACGGGCTGCTCTGAGTATTTCAGAAACTGCTGATCTGTTGATCATCCGCAAATGCCTTGTTGATGGCAGAGGTCAGAGGAGAATGGCCAGACTGGTTCCAGCTGATAGAAAGGCAACAGTAACTCAAATAAGCACTCGTTACAAGCGAGGTCTGCAGAAGAGCATCTCTGAACACACAACACGTCCAACCTTGAGGCGGATGGGCTACAGCAGCAGAAGACCACACCGGGTGCCGCTCCTGTCAGCTAAGAACAGGAAACTGAGGCTACAATTCACACAGGCTCACCAAAACTGGACAATAGAAGATTGGAGAAACGTTGCCTGGTCTGATGAGTCTCCATTTCTGCTGCCACATTCGGATGCTCGGCTCAGAATTTGGCCTCAACAACATGAAAGCATGGATCCATCCTGCCTTGTATCAGCAGTTCAGGCTGGTGCTGGTGATGTAATGGTGTGGGGGAGATTTTCTTGGCACACTTTGGGTCCATTAGTACCAATTGAGCATGGTGTCAACGCCACAGCCTACCTGAGTATTGTTGCTGACCATGTCCATCCCTTTATGACCACAGTGTCTCCATCTTCTGATGGCTACTTCCAGCAGGATAACGCACCATGTCATAAAGCACCAATCATCTCAGACTGGTTTCTTGAACATCACAATGAGTTCACTGTACTCAAATGGCCTCCGCGGTCAAGGGGGTCCAACCCGGTACAAGTAAGGTGTACCTAATAAAGTGGCCGGTGAGTGTATAATATAGAAAATACAGTATTTATATTTCCTGCGTGTCCTTTTGATTTCTCTCAAGGAATTTAAAAAGAGACGCAGTCGACAAACAAATTAAACTATGTCAGCGCAGGTGAACCAAAAATTGTGTGTGTTTGTGTATAATTGTGTCTGTTTCTGAACAGACACACACACACACACACACACACACACACACACACACACAGAGAGAGTGAGAGAGAGAGAGAGAGAGAGAGAGAGCTTATAATTCATCATGTTTGAATAAAAGCAGTGTTTTGTGTGTCATAATGCTGTAAATAATAAAGCTGCGATTTTTCTCTTCTTCATGCATTTGTTTATTTAAAGACACACACACACACACACACACACACACACACACACACACACACACACGCACACACTATTTTTGGTTTACCTGCGCTGACATTTTTTGTAGAGCTACAGGAACGCAAATTTAGCAGAATCTCCACATGTGATGATTATCAGGCCGAGCTCCGTGTGTGTGTGTGTGTGTGTGTGTGTAAGCTGATCTGCACTCAGACACTGGTTCTGCAGGCTTTTCTGACAGAATATCTGCTATTGATTTTCTGTTTCCTTTATTCAGGTGTGTGTGTGAAGAGAGGAAGTGGATAGAGACAGCAGACAAACACACACACACACACACACTCGCACTGACCTTACTGACCTTACTGTACATTTACAGGGCAAACATCATATCATAACAGCCTGTTCAGCAGATTATTATTATTATTATTGTTATTATTATTATTGTTATTATTATTGTCATTATTATTATTGTTATTATTATTATTATTATTATTATTGTTATTATTATTGTCATTATTATTATTGTTATTATTATTATTATTATTATTATTATTGTTATTATTATTGTTATTTTATTATTATTATTATTATTATTGTCATTATTATTATTATTATTGTTGTTATTATTATTATTATTATCATTATTATTATTATTATTATTGTCATTATTATTGTTGTTGTTGTTATTATTATTATTATTATTATTATTATTATTGTCATTATTATTATTATTGTTATTATGGGCCAGTTGGGTAAGCTAAATTGTCCACAGTGAGTGTGTGAATGAGTGTGTATGGGTGTTTCCCAGTGATGGGTTGCAGCTGCAAGGGCATTCGCTGTGTAAAACATGTGCTGGATAAGTTGGTGGTTCATTCCACTGTGATGACCACTCATTAATAAACACACCTTTCCTCGTGTTTAGCTGCCTGTAAACTCAGTCTTTGCTCATATTAAATTGTAAGGTTAAAATGGGCCGAGATCTCCTTCAGCTTCCTCTGATTTCACACCACCGGCCTCATGCTCTCCCTCAGTGTTTTTTCTCCCGTTTAACTCCAGCGTAATGGCTTGGGCTTAAGTACGTCTGCGAGGCGACACAATTAATTGTGTTTCTATTTTGTGCAGTTAATTTCACACTGTTAAGCGGCGTGTAAAAACACATGAATGAGCGAGTAATTACAGCACAGAGACGGAGGTTGGTGTGCCGCTGATAGCAGATAAAAGAGAGAGCCGAGCGCTTTCTGCACTTCAGGCTCATTTCCACATTATTGGGGAAATAATCCACTTCTGGATCATCAATGCGGAAATACAGAGATGCGCTTTACTGGATGAAACAGCAGGCCGACTTATAAAAGCAGAGAATATTTGATTTATAAATGCGTCATCCTTCGCTCACACACACACACACCTTTATTCTTCAGTGGAAACTAGAGATGCACAACACAGTTGAAGTCAGAATTATTCGCCCCCCTTTGAATTGTTTATTCTTTTTTAAATATTTCCCAAATGATGTTTAACAGATTCAGGAAATGTTTACAGTATGTCTGATAATATTTTTTCTTCTGGAGAAAGTCTGATTTGTTTTATTTCGGCTAGAATAAAAGCAGTTTTTAATTTTTTAAACACCATTTTAAGGTCAATATTATTAGCCCCTTTAAGCTATATTTTTCTCGATGGTCTACAGAACAAACCATCGTTATACAATCACTAATTACCCTAACCTGCCTAGTTAACCTAATTACCCTAGTGAAGCCTTTAAATGTGACTTTAAGCTGTATAGAAGTGTCTTGAAGAATATCTAGTCTAATATTATTTACTGTCATCATGACAAAGAGAAAATACATCAGTTATTAGAGATGAGTTATTAACACTATTATGATTAGAAATGTGATGAAGAAATCTGCTCTCTGTTAAACAGAAATTGGGGAGAAAAATAAACAGGGGGCTAATAATTCAGGGGGGCTAATAATTCTGACTGTATATGCTTTTATCATCGATATCACAATGTGTGTATCTGCAATAGTCACATCACAGGATCTCCAATGTTAAATTGAGACTATATAGATCAGGATTATATATATTATATATAGCCGCAGTTCAAAATGCATGAGATTTGTGGAGTTACTTCAAAGTTTAACCATAATGGAGTCAACGTTTATCGTTTGCACATTTATTTTTACTAATTTTACTATTTGTAACTTTAATAAAAATAATTGTAGTGAACTATTATAACAGTAAAGTGTTTGCAGTGGATTTTAATGTCTTCTTTTTTAAAATTTCTGCATTTGAGTAAGATTTGACTATCCTGAAAGCCATAAAGCGCTTGTATTTATGCACGAACTATAATACAAATGATGCCTGTAATCTGTTTATTACATTTCATGCATGATTCACTGCCCTACAGAATCATCCCAATCAATCTAAAATCAATTAATTATTGACAAATAGAGCTATTCAAGTCATCTGGTGAAATTGTATATAAATTGTGTATATTATATCTAATGCAATATATAAATCACACCAACATTAAATTCTTTATTTAGTAAAAATGCTGGCTTTTACACCCAAAATACACTTGCACAAAGTACACTTGTTCACATATTTACAGTAAGTGCACATATTCCAATATCGTGCAGCCCTGGAGACGATGCAGGCTTTTACACACAAGATACACTCGCATATATAACACATACACACAGATATTACGTTCACATATTAACAGTAAGTGCACATATTCTTCACAAGCCTGATGATTTTAGGAATGTGTACAAATAAAGCATTTCATAGCTTTAGTCATGTATTTTGTCTCCACAAACTGTCATTGCATTAAAAGAGCAGCGTGAACATTTCTCAAAACGTCTACTTTTGTGTTCCACAGAACTGAGCATTCAAACCCATTAAAAATATGATCTAATCTACGTTTTGACACGGTATAACATATTTAAACATAAGATCCATAAAAAATGCATATATTTGACATATTGCAATTTATAAATTGCAAAAATACAAAATATTGCAATGTCAGATTCTTCCAATATTGTGCAGAATTAAAGTGAAAATGCAGGCCTTTAGGTCTGATGAGAGTTTTGATTTTAGTAATAAAGTCTGATGATGAGCCTCGAAAACTACCGCAATGCACAATGTTTGACGTGCAAATTTGAAGAGAAAAATATGTTAAATCTGATATATTCAGCATGCATATTGAAAAACAACAACACTTAAGCATGCTTTATTAAATGACTCTTTATGTAAATGAGACCATTATTATTATTATTATTATTATTATATGTTCATGTACAAATATTGCACAACAAGTCGATATATTGATCAGTGTTCAAAGTCCCTGGTGAATCGATTAAAAAGCAAAGCTGATCAAAAAAAAGCATCAGGCTTGAGGAACTAACAGACGAGGAGTGTTTAATCGGGATGGAGGAGAACGAGAGGAAATGCAGGTCTGATGCTGGCAAACATCCACTGACTGTGCAGCCAATGAGGAGAGACACCAGCCAAACACACTGCGCATTCACACACACACAAACACACACTAATATTACGCACACACATTCATAATGCACAAACACAATACACTCACACACATCCATAATCCGCACACAAACACACATTCATAATACACAAACACAATACACTCACACACACTCATAATACGCACACAAACACACATTCATAATGCACAAACACAATACACTCACACACACTCATAATACGCACACAAACACACATTCATAATACACAAACAAAATACACTCACACACACCCATAATCCGCACACAAACACACATTCATAATACACAAACACAATACACTCACACACACTCATAATCCGCACACAAACACACATTCATAATGCACAAACACAATACACTCACACACACTCATAATACGCACACAAACACACATTCATAATACACAAACACAATACACTCACACAAACACACACTCATAATACGCACACAAACACACATTCATAATGCACAAACACAATACACTCACACACACTCATAATCCGCACACAAACACACATTCATAATACACAAACACAATACACTCACACAAACACACACTCATAATGCACTCAAATGTCCGTCGTCAGTGCAGCCAATGAGAAGAGACATATGCCAAACACACTGCAGCCATATCACCCTGCAGCCCAAGAGCGGTTACTCACTGAAGCTGAGCAGGGCTGAGCCTGGTCGGTACCAGGATGGGAGACCACATGGGAAAACTAGGTTGCTGTTGGAAGTGGTGTTAGTGAGGCCAGCAGGGGGCGCTCAACCTGTGGTCTGATGTCCCAGTAAAGTGAAGGGGACACCATACTGTCAGTGAGCGTTGTCTTACAATAAGTTGTTAAACAGAGATCCTGACTCTCTGTGGTTATTAATAATCCCCAAAGATGGTAAAGAGTAGGGGTGTAACCCTGGTGTCCTGGCCAAGTTCCCTCCATCATGGCCTCCCAATCATCCCCATCCCATAGCTGTTGTGTGTTGAGCGAACTGAGCCGTTGTCCAGTGCCTGCTATCGCATCATCCAAGTGGAGCTGCACACTGGTGGTGATGTGGAGAGATAACATATTCCAGTATAGTTTTGGTCATATATTTTGTCTCCACAAACTGTCATCGCATGTAAAAGAGCAGCGTGAACATTTTTCAAAACGTCTACTTTTGTGTTCCACAGAACTGAGCATTCAAACCCTTTCAAAGTCTGACCTAACCCACATTAATCAAACATCCATCAACACACAAACACAGTGAACGTGTTACAGACGACTCAAATATTAAATAAATATTACGTTTTGACACGATATAACACGTCTAAACACATGCTCCATAAAAATGTGTGTGTGTGTGTGTGTGTGTGTGTGTGTGTGTGTGTGTGTGTGTGTAAAAGCAGATTGAGCAGCTTACTAGTAAACATCCCTGCGAGAGTGTGAGGGTTTATTTAGGATATTTCCTGTGTGCTATAATAAGACTGTGTGTGTGTGTGTGTGTGTATTAAAGGACACAGGGAACACACTCTCTGTTTGTTTAACCAGCACAGTATGTTCATGCCGTGTGCCAACTTTATGTGCTCATCGTCCTCAAACACACACACACACACACACACACAATATCTATTTGCTCACACACTCTTACATAATCTAAGAGATATCTAGACATTTATAAAAGTCAGAATGGCACAGCACACAGATAAGACGTGATCAGAGCAGCTATGATCAGTGTATTACCACACAGAAAGCACAGTGTGTGAGGATTGATGATATCATGTAAATGATCAGACATTAAAGTATTCAGAGTGACATCAGAGACGATTTAAAGCACAACGCAAGATTTACAGTGTCTTTATCTCCAGTTATTTGATCAGAAATGCAGCTCAGACTGGAGCAAAAACAATTAAAACAGTACTTTAAATATAGTCTAATAATAATAAGAATATTTAAATAGATATTAAATATATATAAGTAAATATGCAACATGGTGGCTCAGTGGTTAGCACTGTCGCCTCACAGCAAGAAGGTCGCTGGTTTGAGTCCTGGCTGGGTCAGTTGGTGTTTCTGTGTGGAGTTTGCATGTTCTCCCAGTGTTGGCGTGGGTTTCCTCCGGGTGCTCCGGTTTCAGTCCAAACACACGCGCTATAGGGGAATTGTGGAACTTAATTGTCCGCAGTGTATGAGTGTGTGTGTGAATGAGTGTGTTTGGGTGTTTCCCAGTACTGGGCTGCGGCTAGAAGTTGACGGATCGGTCAACATATGACATGATTCTTGCTCTAAATATGACTGACAATACATTTAGACTATTGATGCAGATAATACACACACACACACACACATAAAACACTTACACCAGCACACACTCACAATACTCACAAACAGATAATGCACACACATAATACACTCACACCAACACGCAGTTATAATACACACAAACATAAAATACACTTATAGTACACACACACACATAAAACACACATAATACACTCACACCAACACACACTGGTAATACACACACTCATAAAACACACATAATACACTCACACCAACACACACTGGTAATACACACACTCATAAAACACACATAATACACACACACCAACACACACTCGTAATACACACACTCATAATACACTCACACTAAACTAACATAAAAACACTCGTAATACATACGCACTCATAATACACTCAGACAAACACACACTTGTAATACACACACACACACACTCATAATACACTCACATTACACTCACATAAACACACTCGTCATACATACACACTCATAATACTCATAATACACTCACACAAACACACACTCACAAAACTCACACACATAAATCACACACATAAAACACACACATAATACACTCACACCAACACACACTCGTAATACACTCACACAAACACACACTCACAAAATGCACACACTCATAATACACACATAATACACTCACAAACACACTCATAATACGCACACACATAACACACACAACACACTCACACCAACGCGCACTCGTAATACATACACACTCATAATACACACATAATACACTCACACAAACACACACACTCACAAAACGCACCCACATAAAACACGCACACACTCACAATACACAGACACATAAAACACGAACACACACTCATAATACACACAAATAATACACCCAAACAAACACACACTCAAAATATTGACACATACTACACTCACAAAGTTAATACCCTCACACCAACACACACTTACTGTATAATACACACACAGAGACACACGCACACACACACACACACACACACAATACACTCACATAATACATGAACTTAAACAAGATTAATTCTAATATATAATAATAATGCACGCACACACACACACACACACACACACACACACACATTTTGAATTCTTTTGATGCCTGAAACCCCTCTCCGTCTCTGACCTGCGTGTATGCATATTCATTTAGGAGCCAAAAAAGATATTAATTATAGATCATAACGCAGAGGAAGCGGAAGTATACGCTCCTGCAAGTGTTTCTACAGTATATTACCGTCTTGCTTACAGCAATCTAATACCCGGGCTCTGCTATAATTAAATCCCGCATCCAGCGAGGGTATTTTTAAAATAAATCTCTATTATGGGCAGCGTATTGTCTTCCTGAACGCTCGGGCGGATGAGGAGCGTGTGTGTGTGTGTGTGTGTGTGTGTGTGTGTGTGTGTGTGTGTGTGTGTGTTTTTTATAGTGGTTGTAATCTCATCCCAGGATATGCGTTCAGATTATCAGAGAGCTAATCTGACAAACGCTTGTGTCAGGATTCATTCAGACTGACGTTCAGTCACGATCCCCAATATGAAGAGCAGCGCTACACACACTGGAAATAAGGAGTCCTACGGCATCTGTGTGTTCATCTCACTGGGGGAAAACAGCAGACACACACACACACACACACACACGGCAGCCTTTGATTCACACATGGAGACCCTGAGGAAGAGCTCACTGCTCTGGGATTCAACACACATTTCAATTACATTCCTTTAGCTTTCAGTGATGTCTTGCTTCTGCTCATCAATTCTGCACATAAAAGTGAGCGGCTGCTTGTTTGGTGGCTGCTTAGGTGATCTAGGTGGTTGCTAGGGTGTTCTTGGTGGTTGCTAGCGTGTTCTGGGAAGTTGCAGGGTTTTGATAAGGTGTACTGGAGGTTACTGTGTGTTGCTAGGGTGTTGTGGGAGGTTGCTGGGTGTTGCTAAGGTGTACTGGATGTTATTAGGTGTTGCTAGGGTGTTCTGAGAGGTCATAAGGTGTACTGGCGGTTACTTGGTGTTGCTAGGGTGTTGTGGGAAGTTGCGGGGTGTTGCTAAGGTGCACTGGAGGTTACTGGGTGTTGCTAGGGTGTTCTGGGAGGTTGACGGGTGTTGCTAAGGTGTACTGGAGGTTACTTTCTGTTGCTAGGGTGTTCTGGGAGGTTGCTGGGTGTTGCTAAGGTGTACTGAAGGTGACTGGATGTTGCGGGAGGTTGCTGGGTGATGCTAAGGTGTACTGGATGTTAATTTCTGTTGCTAGGGTGTTCTGGGAGGTTGCTGGGTGTTGCTAAGGTGTACTGGCGGTTACTGGGTGTTGCCAGGGTGTTGTAGGCGGTTGCTGGGTGTTCCTGAGGTGTGCTGAAGATTACGTGGTGTTGCTAGGGTGTTGTGGGAGGTTGCTGGGTGTTGCTAAGGTGTACTGGAGGTAATGGGTGTTGCTAGGGTGTTATGGGAGGTTGCTGGGTGTTGCTAAGGTGTACTGGATGTTACTTTCTGTTGCTAGGGTAGTCTGGGAGGTTGCTAGGGTGTTCTGGGAGGTTGCTGGGTGTTGCTAAGGTGTACTGGCGGTTACTGGGTGTTGCTAGGGTGTTGTAGGAGGTTGCTGGGTGTTCCTGAGGTGTGCTGAAGGTTATGTGGTGTTGCTAGGGTGTTGTGGGAGGTTGCTGGGTGTTGCTAAGGTGTACTGGGGGGTAATGGGTGTTGCTAGGGTGTTATGGGAGGTTGCTGGGTGTTGCTGAGGTGTACTGGAGGTTACTTGGTGTTGCTATGGTGTTGTGGGGGGTTGCTGGTTGTTACTAAGGTGTACTGGGGATTAGCTGGTAGCTAGATGTTGCTAAGGTCTTCTATGTTGTTCTTAGAATGTTGCTATGGGGTCCTCTTGTTTGCTCTTGGTTGCTGGGTTGTTGTGAGGGTGTTGCTATGGGGTTATTGGCGATGACTGGGGACTGCTAAAGTGTTTTTTTAGCTGGTTGCTGGGTGTTGCTAAAGTGTTCTAGGTTATTGTTAGGGTGTTGCTATGGAGTTATTAATGATCAATGAGGTTTATCAATGTGTTCTTGTTAGCTTGTTGCTGGGTTGGTTGCTGTCAGGGTGTTGCTATGGGGTTAAAGGTTAGTCACTGGGGTTTTGCCAAGGTTTTCTTGTTGACTGGTTGATGGGTGCTGTTAAGGTGTTCTGGGAGGTTGCCGAGTGTTGCTAGGGTATTGTTTATCTGCTGGTGTGGAGATAAGGTTGTACAGGTGTTTTCTAAGGTGTTCTAAGTTGTTGTTAGGGTGTTGCTATGAGATTATCAGTGATCACTGGTGTTGGCTGGTTGCTGAGGTGTTGCTATTGCGTTTTCTGAAAAGTTGGTTGCTGGGGTGTTGCTAAGGTTTTATGTTGGTTGCTGGTGTGTTGAGTTGATGCTAGGGTGTTGATCATATGTTTTAGGTTGTTGTTGCTAAGGTGTTCTTGCTGGTTAGTTGCTAGGGTATTGCTGAGGTGTTCTGGAAAGTTGGTTGCTGAGGTGTTGCTAAGGTGTTTTGAGAGATTGCTGGGTGTTCCTAATGTGTTTTCTGTGTGGTTGGTTACTGACATATTGTTAAGGTGTTCTGTTGGTTGCTTGAGTGTTGGGTAAGGTGTTTTGTGTGGCCGCTGGGTTGTTGGGTAGATGCTAAGGTGTTCTGGGTTGTTGTTAGGGTGTTGTTATGGGGTTAAGGGTGATTACTAGGGTGTTGCTAAGGTGTTCTTGGTGGTTGGTTGCTGGGGTATTGGTAAGGTGTTCTAGGTAGTTGGTTGCTGACGTGTTGCTAAGGTGTTTTGGGAGGTTGCTGGGTGTTCCTAAAGTGTTTTCTGGGTGGTTGGTTACTGAGGTATTGTTAAAGTGTTCTGTTGGTTGCTTGAGTGTTGGGTAAGGTGTTTTGTGTGGTCACTAGGTTGTTGGGTAGATGCTAATGTGTTCAAGGTTGTTGTTAAGATGTTGCTATGGGGTTAAGAGTGATTAATTGAGTGTTCCTATGGATTGTAACTATGTTTTGGGAGGTTGCTGGTGTGTTGCTAGGGTGTTATTAAGGTGTCTTGATTGAAGTCAAAAGTCAAGAGTAGCAATTAGGGTTAAATAGTTCATTAAAACCATCTTCATTAAGACAATAAAACTATGAAAAACTGAAATAAAATATATAAAACATTCTCCTTTCCATTTCATATAACTTCATGTGCCAAGAGAAGTACAATTAATAACACAACACAACAAAATCACTAAGCCTTAACCAAAAATCAGTAATACACACATGTAAACAAGCTTCTCTCACTAGTGATGAATTTGTTCTGTTTCTTCCGCTAGGAAAACATCTCACGTCTGATCACTCAGAGCAGTA
>NC_079459.1:828524-851024 GCF_903798145.1 Danio aesculapii
GAAAGCACGCACAAAAGGACAAAATAATTTACCTTTTCAACATATATTATAATTAAAGTAGCCATAATGATGTTATTAGATGGTTTTTGACAAAAAAAGACTAAAGGCATTTACTTTTTTAACATTTATTGTAGTTTAAGTTGCTCTAATGATGTTATTTGATGGTTTTAGTCAACTTTATATGCAAATCATTGAAATGTCAATATCTGTGAGTTACTTTTTTTGACCCTAAATACAATATACCAGTTTTCATAGCAATTTTGAGGCAAAAAACAAACAATTAGCTGCAGAAATTATTTATATTGAGATCAAATTTCACAAATAATTTAAGAAATTACTAATTCTAATAAATTAAACATCAAATTCAACGACTGTAATGCTGTTTTATACGATATTCATGCATTTGTCTGAATTATTGACATAAGTGCTGACGTTTCAGTACAAATAAAAGCAAAACAAAAGAAAAATGCATTAAATATGTGTCTTTATACTGCACTTTTGTCCACTTATTTTAATTAATTTATTGAAATTCCAAGTTAAAGAATGAAAATGTGAAGTATTTAGCTGAAAGCACGCACAAAAAGACTAAAGATATTGACTTTTTTAACATTTATTGTAGTTTAAGTTGCTGTGATGATTTTATTTGATGGTTTTAGTCAACTTTACATGCAAATCACTGAAATATCAATGTCTGTGAGTTACTTTTTTGAATTTAAATGCAAAATATCATTTTTCATAGCAATTTTGAGGCAGAAAACTAATAATTAGCAGCAGAAATTATTTATATTGAGATTAAAGTATGGAATAAAGTATGGAATAATTGTCTAAAATAATTAGACAAATGACAAATTACAATAAATTAAAGATAAAATTCAACAACTGTGATGCTGTTTTTATACGATATTCATGCATTTGAGTTGGTGCTAAAAAGCAAAACAAAAGAAAAATGTGTTGCAATAATCATCTGATTTTCTTTCTGCATTTCCCAGCATGCATTTGTCTGAATTATTGACTCTGGTGTGAATTGTTCAGAAAAAAAATCAATAAAAGTTTAACTGCAATAGCTGTTCCACATTTTTAAAAACATTTTCCCAGCATGCATTTCTCTGAATCGTTGAGATCAGTGTAAATTGTTTGTGAAAATAAAGAAAACATTTTATTGCAATAACTATTTGAAACATTTCCCAGCATGCACTTGTCTGACTTATTGACACTAGTGGGAATGGTTCGGTAAAATAATAAAGCAAACATTTTATTGCAATAACTATTCTAAAAATATTTGGACACATTTCCCAGCATGCACTGGTCTGAAATATTGACACTAGTGTGAATACTTCAGAGAACAGAAAGCAAGCATTGTAATGAAATATCTATTCTAAGCATTTCCCAGCATGCATTTATCTGAATTATTGACATTAGTGGGGAATGGTTTGGAAAAATAAAGCAAACATTTTATTGCATTAACAGTTTTCATACATTTACCAGCATGCACTTGTCTAAATTCCTCCGGCACCTAGACTGCAGCTCTGAACAAGACGTTTGAGGAGAAATGGTCGTGCCCAACAGAGCCTGGCTTCTCTCAAGGTTTTTTTTCCCTTCACTTTGGTCAATTGGTGAAGTTTGTTACTCTGACGCCACTGGCTTGCTTGGTTTAGGATGGATTTGCTCTTCAGTGTTTGGACTTTCAGCAGTGAAAATTAAACCACACTGAACTGAACTGAATTTACTAGAACTTCTATGTTAAGCTACCTTGATGATCTACACTGTAAAAGCCCTATAGAAAAGAAAGATGAATTGAACTGAATTAATTATTGATATCAGCGTGAATAGTTCAGAAAAATAAAGAAAAAAGTTTTTTTTGCAATAATTATGTGATTTCTTTGACATTTTCCAGCATACGTTAGTCTACATTACTAACACTAAAGTGAATGTTTCCGAAAAACAAAGTACTCATTTATTTGCAATAAAAGTTCAAGCTTTTAAACATTTCCCAGCATGCATTTGTCTGAATGATTGACACCAGTGGGAATTGTTTAGAAAAATAAAGCAAACATTTTATTGCAATAACTATTCTACATTTTAAAACCATTTCCCAGCATGCACTTGTCTGAATTATTGACTCTAGTGTGAATTGTTCTGTAAAAATAAAGTAAAAAAAAGATATTTATATATATTTATATATATTTATATATATATATATATATATATATATATATATATATATATATATATATATATATATATATATATATATATATATATATATATATATATTATTGACATTTCTCAGCATGCATGTCTCTGAATGATTGACACTAATGTGAATGGTTCAGTAAAAGAATGCTTTTTAACATTTGCCAGCATGCAGTCGCCTAAATATTATTGACTCTAGTGTGAATGTTTCAGAAAAAATAAAGCAAAAAATATATATAAAAAATATATATATTCCAATAATTGTTCTTTTCCTTGTACATTTCCCAGCATGCATTTGTCTAAATGATTGACACCAGAGTGAATGGTTCAAAAAATAAAGCAAAAACAATAAAAAACGAATGTAATTGCAATATTTATGCTACTTTTTTACATTTCCCAGCATGCATTTGTCTGAATTATTGACATTAGCGTGAATAGTTCAGAAAACATAAAGCAGAAGTTGTAATGCTTTAACTATTATAAACATGTTTTAAACATTTCCCAGCATGCATTTGTCTGAATCATTGACATTATAGTAAATGGCTCAGAAAAAACAAACTTTAATTGCAATAACAATATTCAATAATGTGATATTCAATAATGCAATATCTGGTCCTAATGAACATGCATGATATTGATATCATGGGCTCTTCAAAATACTGTGAATAATTATGTATTAGTCAAACGTTTAGAGTTGATTTTAAGAATATTCAGACTGCATTTGCGGTCGCATTCATATCAGTAACAAATCCTTGCATAATTAATTCGCTAATTAGTTTAATATTTAAAAACATAAATATATTTCACATGTTAATCTGGTCTACTGCACGCTGAAGTATTGACTGAAACTCTCTATTTATAGAGCTGCTGTGTGTCAACAATGTAAGCCAGAGATGCCCAAACTAAGGACCGGCGGGCCAAAGTTGGCCCACTGTAACCTTTGATTTGGCCCACCAATTCATCTGAGAAGAGTGTAAGAATGATGGGCAGGGTTGAGGAGAATGATTTGAACAGAGATAACTTTATCATACATGCATAATTAAATTAAACAGTATAATAGAGAACACCAATAATAAGTCTCGTTAGTGAATATTAGTCAATAGATTAATATCGACAGTGATGAAAAAGGGCAGATTTATGTTAATATTAGCTTAAAAAACATAACTGTATTAGCTAATAACTCAACTTATTGAAAACAACTATTATTTAACATGTTTTTAGGCATTAACTGAGAAATGAACATGAGTTAAGATTAATAAAAGCTTTATTATGAGTTTATATTATGATTTTATCATTTCTAATTTAAAATAACCTTTGTTTTTTGTTTGTTTTATTGCTGAGCTACATAAAAAGCCAACTGAAATAGTTTCATTTAACTGTTAATTGTAAATATGTAAATAAATATCATGTAAAAATGTCAATACTGTCGGCGCAATAGCCTAGTGGTTAGCGCGTCGACATATGGTGCAGTAGCACGTCAGGGCGTCACAAGTTCGAATCCCGGCTCGAGGACATTTCCCTACCCTACCCCCCTCTCTCTCTCTCCAACTTCGCTTCCTGTCCTAAAAAATACTGTCCTATCTAATAAAGGCAAAATAGCCAAAAAATAAATCTTTAAAAAAAAATTTAAATACTGTTACTTTGCATAGGTAGAGGACAATGCAGAAGACATCTGTGAGCAAACTAAGGTGCAGCTTGACTAGTGTAACTCCATTCTGTTATCAATGGGACTGTTTTTACTGTAATAAGTTCATTATAAAACATAAAAAATGATACTGTATTGGTTAATACAAAGCAATGTTGTCTAGCTATTTTTAAATATTATTAAATAAATTAGGAAGGCAACTATATTTACCTTTGGCCCATGTGCCTTAATTTAGTTTGCTTTTTGGCCCTTCATAAGAAAAGATTTGGGCACCCCTGCTGTAAACAAATAAGACTCCAATATTATAACTTAACTCATAATAAAAGCTTTTATTAATCTTACCTCATGTTCAATGCCTACTAACATAATAAAATAGCAGTCGTTATTAATAAGTCGAGTTATTAACTAATACAATGGTGTTTTTATTTATTATTATTATTATTAATTATTTATTTTTAGATAAGACTCCAATAATTTAGCTAAACTCATAATAAAAGCTTTTATTAATCTTAGCTCATGTTCATTTCTTAGTTAATGCCTAATAACACGTTAACATAGCAGTGGTTGTTAATAAGTCCAGTTATTAACTAACACAATGATGTTTTTTAAACTAATATTAACATAAATCTGCTCTTCTTCTCTCATTGTTTATAATATTATTCACTAACGAGACTCACTATTAGTGTCACCTGTTATACTGTTTAATCACTGTCTAATTTAATTATGCTGAACATTAATTTACTGTGAACATGATAAAGCAATACACCAGTCTTGCTATTATAGCTGTTAAAGTAACGTTTACGCAGCTCAAGTCAACATCACGATAATACCGTGATAAAAGCTACAGCAACGTGATACCATCATAATCTTATTTAGCATGCATTTGTCTGAATTATTGACACGAATGTGAATGGCTCAGAAAAATAAAGCATAAATTTTTTTATTTTTCTTTATACACTCTCAGAAAAATAGAAATAATCTTCCTTAAGGAACAGATTAGTACCTTTGTAAAAGTTGTACCTTATATAGTTATTAAAGACCTCTTACAAGACTGTTCTGTACCTTTCATGGTACAATTAAAATGAAGATACACAATTGTTCTCATATAAAAGGTACACAAGTGTTGGACAATTCATTTATTTAATATCTATTTTTATTTAAGACTTCAATAATATAACTAAACTCGTAATAAAAGCTTTTATTAATCTTAGCTCATGTTCGTTTCTTAGTTAATACCTAGTAACACGCTAAGATAGTAGTCAGTATTAATAAATTGAGTTAACAGCTATACAATTATGTTTTTTTTAACTAATATTAACATAAATCTTCCCTTTATCACTGTCGATATTAATCTATTGACTAATATTTACTATCGACACTCACTATTGGTGTCACCTATTATACTGTTTAATCCTTGTGCACTGTAATTAGATGAGGATTAATTTACTGTGATCATGATACAGCAATACACTCTGCTTGCCATTATTGCTGCTATATAAAAAATCCTGGTTGCCTGAAATTATGAAGCTGAATCAAACTAATCTTATGAGTCAACTGAACTTGTATTATGTTAAACTGCTTGCATAACTTACAAAATTAAGTTAGAACATGATTAACTTGGTTTACTAAGTCATACTGAACTAAAAACATGTGCTGTGCATGATTAATTGTTCATTTAATTTTGTACAGTGTGTTAAAGTAACATGTTATGCAGCTCAAATCAACATCACGATAATACTGTATACCGTGATGAAAGCTTCAGCAATGTTATCCCATCATAGTCTTATTTCCCAGCATGCATTGTTGGTATTTTTTAGCTCAGCATTGCTGTATTTCTTTACAACACCTTCCAATTACAGCCCTCGCTTTTAATCCACGCTCAAAAATATATATACGTAAATAAATGAATGCCTTTGGAGCTGAACATCGACTGGCGAGCACCTCAGCCCAGCGCGTCTGATATGATTAAAGATATTAGCTTGTATGTAAATGATGGAAATGTCAATATGCATGAGTTGAACTGTGATTTCCTATTGTTGACCTCGGATGAGAGAGAGAGAGCGATACTGTGACAGAAGACAACTATATTATCTGTAATAACCTAATCAGGATCGCCCGCAACCAATGATTAGGGCACATATGGTGTCAATACCCTGCAGCTGATTGAATTAAGTGGAATCCTGTGTGCGTGTAAGTGTGTGTGTGTGTGTGTGTGTGTGTGTGTGTGTTGATTTGAGCGAGATGCATGTTGGTTATGGAGCAGAGGTGTGAAAATATGCATGCAGTGTGTAATGAAATCCACTGACTTCATTCACAAGCTGAAATGAAGTGTGTGTGTGTGTGTGTGTGTGTGTGTGTGTGTGTGTGTGTGTGTGTGTGTGTGTGTGTGTCGTAATGCGGACTTTGATCAGAAACTGCATTAATTGTGCTTGATATTGATTTCCGATTCACCTTACAGAAAAAACAAGACAAATATGAGTCTTAAAGTCTTACAGATTTATAAAAACACCGCCACATTTACAGTTTGCAACCCTCGGCGTACACTTTATAAAGATACTGGGTTGTATTTACTCAACGTTGGGTCAAATATGGACTAATTCAATGTAAGGTCAAACTCAATGCTGATTTTTTTATTATTACATTTGAATTTTGTGTTTGTAACCCATCTGCTGTCGATAATTTGACCCAGTGTTGAGTTATAAGACTTATTTTATTGAGTGTACTGAAATATTGCATGTATTTTTATATTTAGCTTTACTTTAGCTTGGTAAAGTAGAAACCAAGTGTATTTTTAGGCCAGAAAAAGCCAAAATATATTAAAATAATAATAATTTATTATCAATAATATAATCAAAATTAAAAATATAAAAATATTTAAATAATTATCAAAATTATAATAATAAACAATCAAATTAAATTAAATAAAAATTAAATAAAAATTCAATTAAATTTAATTAAATTAAATTAAATGCACTGCTAAAAAAAATAGTACCATACATGCAAATATTACTTTAAAGAGCAATTTGTACTTGATTTAACGTATAAAACTGGATTTTATTCATTAAAAACGCATGAATATAGTTAAAATTGACTGCAATAAAAGCAGCTAGTTCAGCTAAAATAAAATAAATATAATATAAAAAGCTGGAACTACACTTTTTAAAAATGATCTCCTGCAATTATTACTTTAAAGAGCGATATCTGCTTCATACGAGCTATAAAACGAGTTTTATTCATATATATATGAGTGAATCGTGACTGGAGTAAAAGCAGTGAGTTCAGATGTGTGTGTGTCTGTGTGTGTGTGTGTGTGTGTGTGTGTGTGTGTGTGTGTTTCTCCACTCCTGACACTGATGTCATTAAGCAGTTTGTGTTTTGACCTCATCAAACAGAAAAGCCATCAATTACAGAAGTCGGAGTGATAATTCAGCCGTTTACCGCTGCAGAAAGCTGCTCTGGTAATGCTGGAGTTTCTGCGCCATTCGTTTGATATTCAAAGCATTTTAGCGCTGATGTTTTCAACAAATGCCACACACACACACACACACACACACACACACACATACTTTGTTTCCAGCTGTGAAGCCACATCCTGTTTGCTGTGACAGTGAGAGGAAGCTTAAGACACTCTGATAATTATTTATTGGCGACGATTAAAGAACTAAGAAGATGGAGAATAAACGGGACGATTTGAGAAACGTCTAATCTAAAATCTGCATAGAGAACGGCGGAGGTGACTGTAAGTGTGAGGTTATGATGTGCAATCAGTGTAAAATCATAAACGTATGGCTCTTAAAACATCAGATTGGTTTGGTTTGATGAAGTGTAAGTCAATAAATCTTTATTTCCAAAACTACTGATATTATTTAAACTATTCAGATTTATTAAACTACTAATATTATTACAGCTATTCATATTTCTAAAACTACTGATATTCTTAAAACTATTCTGATTTATTATATTATAGATATTAAAACAACTCAGATTTCTACAACGATATTATTAAAACTATTCATATTTCCAAAACTACTGATATTATTAAAGCTATTTATATTTCTAAAACTACTGATATTAAAACTATTCAGGTTTCCAAAACTATTGATATTAAAACTATCTATATGTCTACAACTACTGATATTAAACTATTTGTATTTCTAAAACTACTGATATTAAAAGTATTTAGATTTCCAAAACTAGTGATATTATTTAAACTATTCATCTTTCTAAACCTACTGATATTAAAAATACTGACATTTCCAAAACTATTGATATTAAAACTACTCAGATTTCCAAAACTAATGATATTATTAAAGCTATTTATATTTCTAAAACTACTGATATTAAAACTACTCAGATTTCCAAAACTATTGATATTAAAAATGTCTATACATCTACAACTATTAATATTAAACATATTCAGATTTCCCAAGCTACTGATATTATTAAAATTATTCAGATTTCAAAAACCACGTGCAACATTAAAACCACTCATAATATTTCTAACACCACTGACATGAAAGCTATTCATATTTCTTAAACTACTGATACTAAAACTACTGAGATTTTTAAAACGACTGATATTAACAGTATTCATATTTCTAAAACTACTGACATTAATAAAACTGCTCATAATATTTCTAGAATTATTTATATTATAGGTATTCAGATTTTTGAAAACTACTGATATTATTAAAAATATATATTCACATTTCTAAAACTACCATTATTAAAAATACTCATATTTCTAAAACTATTGATATTATTAAAATTATTTACTGGCATTCACTGGAAACTACTGCCATTATTAAAACCTTTTTAAACTATTGGTATTAAAAGCTATTCAGATTTCTAAAACTACTGATATCTTTAAAAATATTCATAACATTTCTAAAACGACTGATATTAACGGTTTTCATATTTCTAAAACTACTTACATTAATAAAATACTAATAATAATTTTAAAACTACTGATATTATTCAGATTTGGAAAGCTGCTGATAATGTTAAAACCACACACATTTCTAAAACGACTGATATTAACAGTATTCAGCTTTCTAGAACCATATCTTTAGTAATCTGATGTAGGACTATAGTCGAGTGTAAAAGGTATAAAAGAGGATTATTTATAGTCAGCGGTTTATATGATCTGTGAGTTATGATAATCTAATGGAAGAGAATATTCGGCTTTGACATGCACCTATAAGCGATTTAAAGGCGATTCTCTGCCTAAATGAATGATTAACTCAAACCCGAACCTGAAGATTAAACGAGATTCATTTTGCGGAAATATGTTCAAAACGCGAAAGAGAAAATAATGTTTGTTTGCTCTTAAATATAGTATTTAGTTAGTCGATTTAGTTTTGTAAATGAGTTATTTTAATTGATCGAATCTGTGTCATTATTGAATATATTCAGATGTTAAACCTAAAGGCGCGTGAAAACAGAGCAAGCGCGTTTAATATCTTTATCAAATATGATGATGTGTGTGTTGTTATGACGGGATGTTACTGATTAAAATAATTGTATTTTCAAGATGTTAATTTAATTAAATTACAATTATAGTAGATGGCATTAATGGGATAATATAAATCTTAATGAAACAGGAGCGATGTGTCACGCGGCAACAAGTCAAATGATGAACTTTCCGCAAAACTAAGACAGATTGATAATCAAAATCTGCTTTATTTCCTAATCAGGATATGTGGAAATAAATCCAGAGTGCGCATTCTTATATAAATAACACACGTGCGTTTGATTTAACATGTATAGCATTTAGTGAATTAAACGAGATGCTTGAACAGTCAATTAATCGATGTCAAATATTAAAGCGTTCATTAATACGTGTTAAACATGTTGGGATTATTAAGTTTACGACAGGTTTTATTTCCCACCTGATGCAAATTAAATATTGGAGTATTCTATAGTGTAATAATTAGATTTACAGTCAGGCAAATCCTATAAAATAAGCGCAGCGTTTCGCCAAGAAAACTCTTCAATCTTCATTGATAGAATATTCTTCTCTTTAATGAGAATAATTATCAACATTGAACACTTTAAATTGGGTCCAGCAATATGTGGAGTGACATATTCGTCAAATTGAGTGTGTTTCCTGACAGTTTCACACTGAAATAAGTTACAGTCGTGATGTAATGTCTCTATAATCACACAGAGACAGGAGAGTTCGTCGCATGATGGATGAAAAGACTTTTTTGAGTCCCAAAAAAGTGCACGAGAGCAGACAATGAGATGAATGTTCAGGTAAAAGAAAGAAAAGAGCCAACATGACCAGCATGTGGAGCCGCGTCTGACGCACAAATAAATACAGTATAATGAGTTCATCACAACAACAACAACAACACAACAACAGCTTTATCAACAACAACAACACAACATGATGCGAAATCAACGTGAATAAAGTCAGTGTCGCTCATGAGCGCGTTCGTTCAGGGCACTCGCCAAACCAGCAAGTTAATAACAACGACGACAACAACAAAATAAAGTCAACTTAAAGTTACGCAAGACACTGGAGGAGAAGAAATGAAAGCAAACGAAAAGCTGCAATGGAAATGTCCATAAAGTCTCTAAACTCTATAAGCATGAAATGTACAGCAAAACTGTGTGAAAAGTCTAAAATCTGCCAACAAAAAAAACAAAAACAAGTTTTAAATTAAATTAAGAACAGACAGCAAGTGCGCGCCCGTTACTCCGCGCGAGACAACACACGCGCGCGCGCCTGCCGAACTCGTTCAAGAAGTGGCGAGCAGAAACTCACATGAAAAACTCCGGGGACGACGGGTTGTTGTCGCTGCTGGAGCCGTTTTCTCGGAAGCCGCTGCTGATCAGCTTCTCGTATTTCTCCTTGTACGCGTCGCGCTCGCGCACCAGTCTGGAGATCTCCTGCTTGAGGTGGTCCACCTGCTGCATCAGCTGGGTCTTCTCGCCCTCCAGCACGTGCCTCTGCTGCACGCGCTTGTAGCGGCACGACTGCGCGTAGCCTCGGTTTTTCAGGGTTCTCCTCTTCTGCTTGAGCCGGATCACCTCCTCCTTGCTGACGCCGCGCAGCTGGCGGTTGAGCTCGCGCACCGACATGGTCACCAGCTGCTCGTCCGAGAAGCGGTCGTCCAGGTGCATGTGTCCCGGGTGTCCGGCTGACGCGCCGTTGGACTGCGCGCCGGGCGCCGCGTGGTGGTGGTGGTGCCCGCCAGGGTGGTGGTGGTGGTGATGGTGGTGGTGATGCGGCGCTCCGTTCTGCGCGGCGGCGGCGGCGATCACCGCGGACACCACCGCGGCGGCCGAGCCCATCTCCTCGCCGGCCATCGCGCCTCCCGCGCCCGCCGCGCCGCCGAACTGCTGC
This sequence comes from Danio aesculapii, assembly GCF_903798145.1. Taxonomy (NCBI): domain Eukaryota; kingdom Metazoa; phylum Chordata; class Actinopteri; order Cypriniformes; family Danionidae; genus Danio; species Danio aesculapii. The sequence goes on from NC_079459.1 coordinate 839,717, forward strand.
CCGCGCGCATAGCCGTCGAAGCTCTGGAGCTGGTGACTGCTGCTGATCAGCGCCTCCACCGCGTCCTCGGGGCTGAAGCCCAAAGCCTCCGGGTTGAGCTGCTGTTGGTAGCCGGTCATCCAGTAAAAATCCTCCAGGTGCGCCTTCTGCTCGCTCCCGGAGCCCGGGCTGGGCGCCGAGAAGCTTGGGGAAGGGGGAACCGAGCTGCAAGGCGTGCTCATCGGGGTGGAAGACAGGGATCCCCCGGCGATCAGGCGGCTGCACTGGCTGATGCTGCGATCGGGCTCCACCGGCTCCTTTTTCACTTCAAACTTCATCAGATCGAAGTCATTAACATATTCCATGGCCAGGGGACTGGTGGGCAGGTCGGAGCTGCTCATTGCCAGTTCTGATGCCATCCTTTTGCTGTTGACAGTCCTCCAAAGGGGGTGAAGAGCAGCTGTCAGAGTGGTCGGGTTCGGGACAGCGTGAGCCAGCGTGATTTCTTTATTTAATTCTTCAAAAGCGGAGAAAAGGCTTCGCGAGCGGCCGCCGATTTATTTGTCAAAGTGACGCCGGTCTCGCGCGCGGACGCAGGAGCGCGTGCGTCTCCGGTTCCTCTGTCTTTGTGCGCGAGTGTGGACGCGTGCGTGCGAGTCCGGCCGTTTAACACCGCATGGCGCTTTTCTCTCTCCTTTTTTTTCTCTTTCTCAATACTTTCGTTGAAATCAAGACCGTAACATGTGTGTGTGCGTGCGTGTGCGCGCCTGTGTGTGTGTGCGCGTGATTGGCAATCGGACGCTCGGCTGGGAGGGGAACAAGAAGAGAGAGAAAAAAAAAGTACTCCGGGCTTGTTCTAGACTTTTTAAAGGATCACCGAGCATACGAGTATAAAAGCAATGCTGAGTTTTATAGGCGCCCTGACGTCAGGTTTGAAATACGAAATTGACTCGGACTCGTAGCCAATCGGCTCGCTCAATCCGGGTCTGCATTTACATACGAGAGCAGAAACAAAAGTTTTCCGAACTGTCAGAAGTGACACGCGCTTTAACCCTTTGCGGACGCGCGCGCCTGCTTCTGGACATTTGAGACAGGTAAAGCTTGACGTGCGGGTTTACTCTGCTATGCTCATGTATGATCTGAATGAACACTCCTCCTGATAAACATGATCAAAAGCGCATTTAATGAAAAGACAGCATTAATACAAACATAACACTGTGTTTAAACGACTATATTATTAGTGCTAGCCCTTTTTATCAATATGATTCCACTTATTTAAACCATGTTAAAGTCTACAAATACCACGCAGTATTGTTTTACTCGCATAATAATTGCATGTTTTCCAGTAAAACCCTAATCAAGTTATTAATAATATTAAGACACGCAGCAGACGAATCAACGTGTTAATAACACGAGTAACTGCTAAAGCACAGCAAACATGCACACGTTCGCCACTGTGTACACTTTACATGTTGTTTTAATGTGAATATGTTCATTTGTCCTGTTTCCCGAGTCTCCGCTGTCCCACAAAGCGCTTCTGAAACTCAAGAGCGCCTCCTGTCGGCGAGCGCAGATTTACAGGACAGCGAGCGCACACACAAAAACTGCACACACAGCTATTTTACATGACATTAAATTATGGTTTACTTCAAATACGCAGTTATTATGCTTACTGTAAAAGATGTGACAATATAATTAGGCTAGCCCTTTAATATTCTAAACATAATCATTAAAATAATTCACTGTCTATCTATGATTATTGACTTTAATATGTAAATATCCACCAAAAATAGTAATATATTTGTATTTATTTATTCATCTATTGGCTATATATATTATATGCCACTGATTTATGTGTGTTATGCAAAACATTATTTAATGACATTTATAATTAGAGGTGATTTTCTGATTTGGGTGATAATTCAGATAAATAAATGAGTGACTGTTTATATTAATAATTAATAATGAATAATTTACTCATATATAATTAATTAATAATATTAGCATCATTATGTGCATTAATCAATCTGCTTTAAAATGCATTTACGTTTTCAATAATCATTTTAATTACTATTTTTCATGTTTTATATATAAGTTGTGTATATATTTAATTTGATCACAATTATTTATTTTAAAACCAAGTAAAACTAATTGAAAAATTTAACTATTCAGATTTTTTTATATTATTTAATTTAACATTTATTTAAAACACCATAAAAAGTGTTGATTTTTCAGCTTGTATTGTGAATATCATAAATAAAACTGAATGTTGTCCAATATTTGCTTCGTTTTTCCTTCATTCACGTTCACATCAGTGTAATACAGCACATAATTATTGTATTACACGTTGTTCTTGTATTTAATTACAGTAACAGCATGCAATATATGCATCTCCAACGCGTGAATGTAACATTAATGCCAGTTACACTCATTCATATGGCAGTTAAAGTAAAAACAAACGCTGTGGGTTCCTTAATAAACAGCCTTTCAGTCCTGGAGCTGCATTAGCAGACAATAAAAGCAGCGATTCTCACAGGAGATCCGGCTCTCTCGGAGGAGAAACACGCCAGGAAGACACGCAAACTACAAAGCCGCCAGCAAACACACAAAAATAAATACAAACCCACAGTTTCCCAGGAGGACAGAAATCCTCTCGCAGTCTCGGTCGCCGTTCTTGGGGACCCAAACCGAGAAAATCAACATATTATTTCATTAATTAGATCAGCCAACAAAAGCCTTCGGAGGCCGTTCAAAAGCACTGAATAAATATTGAATTTGCGTCCCTTATGATTGTGTAACTGCTCAACAATCAAGAGGAATAAAGACTCGCAGATATGAGGAACAAATATAAATGTGCTTAACTACAGCAGATTTATCTGATTCTTCAGGGCGACGCTGCTGCGGCTGATGATGATGATGATGATGATGTGTGTATTATTACTGTTCAACAATGTTTGCTGTTTTAATGCTTTAAATATTGACTCAGAGAGGTATTTTATAGACATGTGTAAATGTAATTCAGTGCAGAACATTTATTACAAGTTATGAAGGATACGTAATGCCAATTAAAAAAAAATATCTGGGTTATTTCAACACAAATCTGGGTCAAAAACTGTTAAAATGTCAAATAAAATACAATGTAATGTAAAATAATGTATGCATGTATGAAAATTGTGTTTGTCCATATTTAAACTAAATTTGGGCTAAAATAAACCTTCAATATAAAAAATATGGGTTATTTCAACACAAATTTGGGTCAAATCTGGAGAAAGCCAGCTGTTAAAAATGTCAAATTGAATATAAAATGATATATTTAGGAATAAAACTAAACCAAAACTACACATACACACACATGTGCGTATATAAAATATTATTAAAATTGGTTTGTCCATATTTAAAGCAAATTTGGGTTAAAACAATCCTGACATATCTAAAAATTCTGGGTCATTTCTACACAAATTTGGGTCAAATATGGAGAAACCCAAATTAAAAGTCTCAGATAAAATATTACATAATATAAAATAATACATTTGAGAATAAAACTAAACAAAAATAATATATGCACATGTATGCATGTATAAAATATTATTACAAAATTGAGTTTGTCCATATTTGAACTAAATTTGGATTAAAGCAATCTTGAAAATCTTTAAAATATCTGGGTTATTTCAACAAATTTGAGTCAAATATGAAGAAACCCAACTGTTAAAAACGGCAAATAAAATATAATGTAATATAAAATAACATATTATAAAATAAAACTGAAGTTGGCGGTTCATTCCGCTGTGGCGACCCCAGATTAATGAAGAGACCAAGCCGAAAAGAAAACGAATGAATGAATGAAAATAAAACTAAACAACTATACAGTATATACACACGTGTGCATATATAAAATATTATTTTAAAAAATTGTATGTGTCCATATTTGAAACAAGTTTTAATTCAAATAATCCTGCAATATAAACAAAAATATGGGTAATTTAAACACAAACTTGGGTCAAATATGGAAAAACCCAACTGTTAAAAATGTCAAACAAAATATAATGTAATACAAAATATTATAATATATTATAAAATAAAACCAAACAAAAACTATATGTACATATGTATACATATATAAAATATCATTAGAAAATTGTGTTTGTCCATATTTAAAGCAAATTTGGGTTAAAACAATCCTGAAACATCAAAATATTCTGGATTATTTCAACACAAATTTGGGTCAAATAAGGAGAAACCCAATGGTTAAAAATGTCAAATGAAATATAATGTTATATAAAATATATAAACATGTATATAAAACAAAACTAAACTAAAAAATATAGTTAATATACATAACATAACATATGTATGCATGTATAAAATATTATTCAAAAATGTGTTTATCCATATTTGGATTAAAACAATCCTGAAATATCAAAATATGGGTTATTTTTACACAAATTTGGGTCAAATAATGAGAAACCCAACTGTTAAAAATGTCAAATAAAATATTATGTCATATAAAATAATATATTTAAAGATAAAACTAAACTACAACTATATTTACACAAGTATGTATATAAAATATTATAAAAATGTGTCTGATTATATTTGAGACAAATTTGGGTATATATATATAAATTTGGGTATATATATATAAATAAATATATATATAAAAAAATTTTTATATATCGGGGGACTTGTATATGTATATATCGGGGGACTTGATTACATACTTTACTTTCTGTGAGTCTGACTGGTAGATTTTCAGTACAGCATCATGGGAAATGTAGTTTTTCCTGCAGAAATTCAGCTTTTAAAGATGGCGGGTTAAAAATATGTTAATAAATACAAACAGATGAATTCAACAGCACTAGAGCTCAGAAAACATTTGACTTCAAATAATTATCAGCTATTTAAAGAAATATTCATAGTTCAATGTTAATATTGATAGAATGATTTTCATTTTTAGAGGTGACTGTTGTGTTATTAACGCTATAGTGAAGGGTAAAAATGCAGTAAGTTAACACATAATTTAATTAAAATATATTATAAAAGTGTTTTAGAGAACTGTTCTGTATCAAATCTTCTGATAGTTTCAAGCATTGGTCAAAATCCTTCTTAAATGAAAAGTGCTCTTGAATGCTGATAGACTGGCTCTCGAGTCTAGTTGTGTTGTATATTTGGGTTTACCAGCGGAAACTGGAGCTCAGATCAAACGCAGCCGCTAATTGGAGACTAACAGGCAACACTGATTGTATGAAATATTAATATTCTGCTTCTGTGGGCTGAAACTCAACATACTGTTGACATGAACTAAACAAACCAGATTTAAATTTCGTGTGGACATGATTCATAACTCAATTAGTGTCGATTTACCTGGTGTTTACTGGGTTGTGCTGGTCAGAGATTAATTTAAGGATTACATTTAAATAAATATATTAAGTTAGAATGAATAATTATGAAACAATATTTCACAAATGTTTTAACAGGTATTTGTAACAGGAAAGTGGGCTTGGGTTTAGTTAGATTGGTTAGTTGCCTTGGCTTGGTTTAGTTTAGTTGGTTTGGTTTGCTTTTAGTTTTCTTGGCTTGGTTTGCATTTAGTTGGGTTTCAGTTTATTGGCTTGGTTTAGGTTTTGTTGATTTGGTTTAGTTGGTTTGGGTTAGTTGTTTCGGCTTAGTTAGGGTTAGGATGTCCATGGTCTGGTTTGGTTTAGTTTTCTTGGCTTAGTATGAGTTTAGTTGGTTTGGCTGGGTAATTGTATTGCTTTGTTTGGGTTTAGTTTGGTTATGTTCTTGGCTTAGTTTGGGTTTAGCTGCTTTGGTTGGGTTTAGTCTAGTTGTGTCAGCTTGGTCTGTGTTAAGTGGTTTGGTTTAGTTGTTTTGGTTTTGTTTAGTTTTCTGGCTTCGCTTGGTTTAGTTGTCTCAGCTTGGTTTGTGTTAGGTGCTTTGGTTGTTTTGGTTTGGTTTATGTTTCTTGGCTTGATTTGGGTTTAGTTAGTTTGGTCTAGTTGTCTCAGCTTGGTTTGTGTTAGGTGCTTTGGTTTGGTTTGGTTTAGTTGGGTTTAATTTTTTTGGCTTGGTTTGGGTTTAGTTGCTTCGGTTGGATTGTTTTTTGGCTTGGTTTAGGTTTAGTTAATTTGGTTGGTTTCATTTTCCTGGTTTGGTTTAGTTGTTTCAGTTTAGTTTGGGTTTAGTTAGCTTGGTTTAGTCTAGTTGTTTCTGCTTGGTTTGGCCTTCGTTGCGTTGGTTTAGTCGTTTCAGCTTAGTTTGGGTTTAGTTGTGTTGGTCTGGTTTAGTATAGTTGTCTCGGCTTGGTTTGGGTTTAGTTGTGCTGGATTAATTGGTTTGGTTTGGTCTAGTTGCTTCAGCTTAATTTGGGTTCCATTGCGTTGGTTTGGTTGGTTTGGCCTAGTTGTTTCAGCTTGGTTTGGTTTTAGTTGTGTTGGTTTGGTTGGGTTTAGTTTTATTGACTTGGTTTGGGTTTAGTTGCATTGGTTTAGTTTGGTCTAGTTGGTTTAGCTTGGTTTGGGTTTAGTTGCGTTGGTCTGGTATGGTCTAGTTGTTTCGGATTGGTTTGGGTTTAGTTGGTTTGGTCTGGTTTGGTCTAGTTGTTTCAAATAGGGTTTAGTTGGTTTGATTTAATTGTTTTGGTCTAGTTGTTTCAGTTTGGTTTGGGTTTAGTTCGTTTAACCAACTGGTGCGCTGGTTAAGTTGGTTTGTTCTAGTAGTATCGGGTTGGTTTGGGTTTAGTTGCATTGGTTTAGTTTGGTCTAGTTATCTTGGCTTGGTTTTAGTTGCATTAGTTTAGTTGGTTTGGTTGTCTCAGCTTGGTTTGGTCTAGTTGCCTTGGCTTGGTTTGGTTTTAGTTGCGTTAGTTTAGTTGGTTTGGTTGTCTCAGCTTGGTTTGGGTTTAGTCGCCTTGGTTTAGTTTGGTCTAGTTGTCTTGGCTTGGTTTTAGTTGCGTTAGTTTAGTTGGTTTGGTTGTCTCAGCTTGGTTTGGGTTTAGTTGCCTTGGTTTAGTTTGGTCTAGTTGCCTTGGCTTGGTTTTAGTTGCGTTAGTTTAGTTGGTTTGGTTGTCTCAGCTTGGTTTGGGTTTAGTTGTCTTGGTTTAGTTTGGTCTAGTTGTCTCGGCTTGGTTTGGGTTTAATTGTGTTGGTTTAGTTGGTTAGGTTGGTCTGGCTTGCGAGTCACAGGAGAGGCTGTGATCAATGAGAGGAACTTCCCATCAGCCAAGATTCATCTTTTCCCATTTCCAGCCTCTTGATGATAATACCAGCACATTACCCGGCTCTTTGTTAATGAGAGATTTTATGACCCCTCGAGGATATTGATGAATATTGTTGAAAAATACCTTTCTGTATGATTTACAGTTCATCCGCACACATTTAATGAGCAGCGGCGAGTTCTCCATTGTGTGGAAGTCTTCTGCTTATGTTTACTGATGTCCTTCCTCACATCATTATATTCTGTCTGAACTGGAGATGTGAAACATTCAGAAGCCTCAAAAGCCTTTTAGAAGCTAATTCATATTTAAACAGCCATCAATATCGACTCCACTCTGCATTGCAGTGGGATTTCTTCTGATCAATACAAGTGACAATAGTGTGCTCTTTTTCTTCCCTCCTTTTTACCTTTACTGAAACAACGACGAAGTGGCTACACAAACACACTGTGGATGGTTGCCATGGTGTTGCTATGCAATTGCTAGGGACATTTTTTATAAACAGTAATTGTCTGATCTCTAGATTGTCTATGTCTGATCTCTAGATGTGGCCTGATTCCCTTTATTATTGTAAGTCTATGAAAGGTTCCTGCATGTTCTGGTAGACTTTAGTTTGGGCTCTACCGGTTTTACAGCCTGTTATAATACAGCTTCGTGCTTAAACAAATACCTGTATAAACAAATTTAGCTCAGTACATAACCTCGCAAGTTTTATAGCTCACCTGATGTTGTTAAAGAAATATTATAGTGTTAAAAATGCGAGCTCAAATGACTACATGGATGAAAAAATTAAAATAATTAATTTTAGAGTATTTATTTATTACATGAAGTTAAAGTTAATATAAATCTACTCCTTGAAATGGTTTTGCAGATTTGCACATTAGGACCACATTATTATTCTCAGTACACTTTTTATTCTGTAAACTAAACTTTACCCTACATTTAAAATAAAAACATTGAGCAGTTTTTACTAATTTAAAGCAAAAGATGTTTTCAAAAACACACAGTATTAATAATTAAAACGCAGCATAAATGCTTACACAACAAAAAAAGTGAAAAACACACATGATTTTGTTTTATTAAATATCTTAATTTAAGTTCTGAGGAAAAAACACTAAGCTGGAAAAAACACTAAGCTGAATAAAGGAATTCTCTAATTTTTGGATTAACTACCCAATAAAATCGCAGAAATGTATTAAATGTTTCAAAGCATTGGTGGTTAGTTCATATGTAATTTTATGACCTGATGATTTTTCAAATAATTTGATGTGCCTGCATGCTTTCATATGATCGGATATGACCATTTTGCTATGATTTTAAGCTAAATTATCATCATTAATGCATTATTTATTGATTTTTAGTTGATTTGGTTTAGTTTTCTTGACTTGGTTTGGGTTTAGTTAGTTTGGTGTGGTCAAGTTGTTTTAGTTGGTTTGGTTTGGTTTTCTTGGCTTTGTTGGGATTTAGTTGGTTTAATTGTATTGGCTTGGTTTGGGTTTAGTTGATTTGGTTTAGTTTTCTTGGCTTGGTTTGAGTTTAGTGTTCTTGCCAGGGTTTGGGTTTTAGTTGGGTAATGGTATTGGCTTGATTTGGGTTTAGTTGGATTGAGTTTAATTGGTTTGATTTAATTCTCTTGGCTTGGTTTGGGTTTAGTTGGGTAATTGTATTGGCTTGGGATTAGTTGGATTGAGTTTGATTGGTTTGATTTAGTTGTCTTGGCTTGGTTTGGGTTTAGTTGGCTTGGTTTGCTTTAGTTTTCATAGATTGGTTTGGGTTTAGTTGGTTTGGTTGTCTTGGCTTGGTTTGGGTTTAGTTGGCTTGGTTTGGTTTAGTTGGGTTATTTGTATTGGCTTGTTTTGGGTTTAGTTGGCTTGGTTTGCTTTAGTTTTCATAGCTTGGTTTAAGTTTAGTTGGTTTGGTTTAGTTGTCTTGGCCTGGTTTGGGTTTAGTTAGGTTAATTGTATTGGCTTGGTTTGGCTTAAGTTGGCTTGGTTTGGTTTAGTTGTCATAGCTTGGTTTGGGTTTAGTTGGTTTGGTTTAGTTGTCTTGGCTTGGTTTGGGTTTAAATAGGTTAATTGTTTTGGCTTGGTTGTGGTTAAGTTGGTTTAGTTTAGTTTTCTTGGCCTGGTTTGGGTTTAGTTGATTTGTTTGGTTTTAGTTGTCTTGGCTTGGTTTGGGTTTAGTTAGGTTAATTGTTTTGGCTTGGTTTTGGTTAAGTTGGTTTAGTTTAGTTTTCTTGGCTTGGTTTGGGTTTAGTTGTCTTGGCTTGGGTTTAGTTGGGCTGGTTTAGTTTTCTTGGCTTGGCTCTCGTGGTAAAATTTGATGTTTCTGTTTTCTGGAATGACCATATGCATATGCTTTTGTTTGATCTAAAATCAAAATGACTAATTTCTATATTATTTTCAATATCTGATAGGTGCAGTTTTGAACACATTTTGTATAATTCTTATTATTTTTAATGCACATGTATCAGTATACTGACGTTTAAGATTGGGAGTTTCCATGAATCGAATCATTCAAATTGATTTGTTTTAGAAACGCATTCACAGTGTTAAAACTTTTTTGGTTTCAGTCTCGTCACGATGGGTGTGCTTTGACACAAACATCCAGTATTGAACTTTAATAAAGCTACCGAATGAAAAGTAATCCACCATTATCGGGATTATGGCCACATTCATTCATTATACAATCCCAGTGGGTGACGAGCTTAATATTCACTCACAATCCCTGTTTAACAAAGTCTATTAAATCCCGAGCTTAGAGCAAATGAACGCCGTGATTTCAATGAACTCATTTGAAGAACATTTAATTACCGGCTATGGAAAAATGAAATGTTTCTCCATGGGGATTTTTTTAACTAAGTGTTGTATCTTTTTGTAATAGAATGAAGGGGACATAAAAGCTATTACCAGGTTGGCGTTCGCCGCGGCGTCTCTCTCTGTGCGATGTTTTATGAAGGGAATAAAAAAATGCAGATTAACATAGAGAGCTTCAACTCGTGGAAACAAAGTGCAGTAATTGAGCTGCAGCTTCTTGCTTTTTTCCAGTTAATACTCTCCTTTCACCATCTGGACTTTAATGTGCTCTCATTTCATCTGCAGACGTGTTTATCATCATTCACACAGCTCTCCGTGAACACTTTACTACATGTGCCTTCATCACACACACACACACACACACACAGCTGAGGAAACTGACACTAAGGTTTACCTTGTGGTAAAGAATAAATAAATAAAAATAAGCATCTTCACTAGCAATCACATTACAAATCACACGTGAAATATGTGAAACACATGTGATTCACTGAATCAAATGATCTGTACAGAGCGAGTCTTAAGTAAATGATTCAATGATTCAAATAATGTGTTCAGAGTGAGTCTCCAGTAAATGGTTCACTGATTCAAATAATCTGTTCAGAGTGAGTCTTCAGTAAACTATTCACTGATTCAAATAATCTGTTCAGAGCGAGTCTTCAGTAAACTATTCACTGATTCAAATAATCTGTTCAGAGCGAGTCTTCAGTAAATGATTCAATGATTCAAATAATCTGTTCAGAGCGAGTCTTCAGTAAATGATTTATTGATTTAAATGATCTGTTCAGAGTCTCTAGTAAAAGAGCCACTGATTCAAATGACTCATTCAGAAATAATTTCCAGTAAATGATTCACTGATTCAAATGATCTGTTCAGAGTGAGTCTGAAGAAAATGATTAATTGATTTAAATAATCTGTTCAGAAATAGTCTCCAGTAAATGGTTCACAGATTCAAGTGATCCATTCCAAATTAACTTTCCAGTAAAAGATTCATTGATTCAAATGACCCATAAGAGTTAACTTGAATCTGTACTGATTTGCTCAGAGCAAATCTTCAGTAAATTATTTACTGATTCAAATTATATACATAGAGTGAATCTACTGAAAATAATTCACTGATTCAAAAGATCTGTTCAAAGTGAGTCTTCAGTAGAAGATTTGCTTATTCAAATTATTCAATCAGAGTGACTCTCTAGTAAAAGATTCAATGATTCAAATGATCCGTTCAGAGTTAATCGCCAGTAAAGGATTTACTGAATCAAATGATCTGTTCAAAGTAAGTCTCCGGGAAACAATTCACTTATAT
>NC_079459.1:856024-886024 GCF_903798145.1 Danio aesculapii
TAGAACACACTTTCTATTGAGGATGCACTATGTAGAATATTTTGGGCTGAATGAAGATAAATGAAAGGAACGCTGTATGGATGGATAGACGGATAGGTGGAATGATGAAACTTTGAATGGATGGATAGATGGACGGAATGATGGATAAACGGATGGATGAACAGATGGATTAATGGACGGATGAAATGATGGATGAATTGATGGAAAGATGGGTGGATCGATAGATGGAACAATGGTTGGAATGATATATGGATGGATAGACGGAATGATGGAACGATTGATGGATGGATTGTAGATGGATGGATGAATATATGGATGGATAGAACAATGGATAGACGGATGGATGGACGGAATGATGGATGGATGGATGGATGGATAAGTTGATGGAATGATGGATGAATCAATAGATGTAATAATGGGTGTAATAATACATGGATGCATGGATTAACGGACAGAATGATGGAAGGATAAAATGATAGGTGGATGGATGGATGAATGGATAGATGGACAGAATGATGGATAGATCAATGGATAAATGGATGGAACGATGAATGGATCGACAGATGGAACAATGAATGGAATGATACATGGAGCTATGGATGGATGGACGGAATGATGGAAAGATGGAACGATGGATGGATGGATGAACAGATGGATAGAACGATGGATAAATGGATGGAATGATGGACAGATCAATAGATGGAACAATGGATGGAATGATACATTGACGGAATGATGGAAAGATGAAACAATGGACGATCGGATGAATGGACAGACAGACGGATGGATGGATGGATGGAACAGTGAATTGATGGAGTTATGGATGGAACGACATATGGATGTATGGATAAATAGAACAATAGATGGATATATGGAACATGGACAGATGGATGCATGGACAGAACAATGGATGGCTGGATGGAATGATGGATGGATGGATGAACTGAGGAGCGGACGGACGGACAGAAGGATGGATGGAACGATGGATGGATAGATGATGATGGAACGATAGATGGAATGATGGATGGGATGATACATGAATGTATGAATGTATGAAACAGTAAATGGATAGATATATAGAATGATGGATGCATGGACAGAACAATGGATGGATAGATGGAATGATTGATGGATGGACAGGAATGGATGAATAGATGGAATGATGAATGGAATGATACATGGATGTATGGAACAATGAATGGATGGATGTATAGAATGATGGATCGATTGATGGATGAATCAATAAATGGAACGATGGATGGAATAATACATGGAAGGAATGGATTAATGGATGGAATGATGGATGAATGGAATGATGGATGAATGGAATGATGGATGAATGGATGGCTGAATGATTGATAGGAAGACAGATAGATGAAATTAGTTTTAATAAACATGGGTTGGACGAAATTAACATTCAACTTTCCAATATTTTAGGAGAGGCACAAGGCAAGATACAAATTATAATATGACAATCTTCAAAGAGGAATTTTGCAATTCAATATTTCTCTAACAGTAACTTTACTTTGACATAAAATAAACACGTTATTTAATAAACTTAACAGATAAAGCCAGTGCTGTTGCTATATGTATATGATACAGTTTGCAGCTCTGAGAAAATATTGACTTACTGCACTAAAATTGTCTGAATGTTTTTTCAAACTAACCAAAGGTTTTGAGCATCAGCAGCTTTTGACATGTTATCCATATTAGACTAAGCTCTGATATTTTGTACAGATCATAGTTAGTTTTTTTTCCCACAAATATTCAATGGCTTTGCTCTGAGAAAAACGTTGGATTATTCAAAAGATCTGCAGCTCATTTCCTCCATGTAATTAATAAACCATCAGTACCTGCCTTCATATTATTGCCAATAGCTTCAGTTTCTTCCGCTCATGATCGCTTACAGAAGAAGCAGCTCTGTTTTATCAGACTAAATACAACCCCAAATCAGAAACAGTTGAGACGGTAAGGAAAACACAAATAAAATAAAAAAGTAGTGATTTCCAAATGTACTTTGACTTGTATTTCATTGCAGAACACAAAATATTTCAGGTTTGTCTCTTCAACTTCATTTCATTTGTAAATATAGATCCTTTCCTTTCATTCAGACCTGCAACACACTCAGAAAGAAGTTATGATTGGATCAGTTTAGGGCTAGTAATCAGGTAAACTGGCTAAATAATGATGTGATTTAAAACAGGGGATGCCAAAAGGTGATTGTAATTATGATTTCGTACAAAAGCAGCATCCAAGAAAGGTCTAGTCCTTTAGGAGCAAAGATGGGACCAGGATCGCCAGTTTACCAACAAATATGTGAGTAAACTATTGAAATGTTTAATAACAATGTTCCTCAAAGAAAGAGAGGAAGACATTTGAATATTTCACCTTCAACAGTGCAGAACATCATTTAAAGATTCAAGAAATCTGGAGGAATTTCAGTGTGTAAAGGACAAGGGTGCAAGCCTAAGCTGAACACCGTGATCTCTGATCCTTCAGGCGGCACTGCATCAAGAATCCTCATTCGTCTATATGCCAGATCACCACAGGGACTGAGGACTACTGCAGATATCCTTTGTCAAGTACCACAATACAGTTACATCCACAAACGTCAGTGAAAACTCTACTGTGCCAAAAGGAAATCCTATGATAACAATGTCCAGAAGCGCCGTCAACTTCTCTGAGCTCAGAGGCATCTGGGATAGACCATAACACAGTGGAAATGGGTACTGTGCTCAGATCAATCAGTATTTCAGGTATCTTTTGGGAGGGATGGATGCCGTGAAAACACCAATAGGATTTTTTTGGCAGATACCAATATTGATTTTATCAAGAATTATTCAGATTTACAAAACCAATACCAATTTTAATCAATATATATAGCACGAATAGGATTTTGTTTTGGCAGATACCAATATTGATTTTAATGTAAATGTTTCTGATTTACAACACAGATACCGATACAATACCGATATTGGTCAATTGTATATAGCGCTAATAGGATTTTGTTTTGGCAGATACCAATATTGATTTTAATGAAATATTTTCTAATTTATGACACCGATATAATACCGATATTGGCCAATTGTATATAGCGCCAATAGGATTTTGTCTTGGCAGATACCAATATTGATTTGAATGAAAATGTTTCTGATTTACGACACAGATACCGATACAATACCGATATTGGTCAATTGTATATAGCGCTAATAGGATTTTGTTTTAGTAGATACCAATATTAATTTTAATGAAAATGTTTCTAATTTATGACACCGATATAATACTGATATTGGCAATACTAATATTGATATTAAGAAAAAAAAGCCATTCGGATTTACCATATCAATACAGATACTACTACCGATATTGGTCACACATTGTTAAAATACCTTTTTTTCCCTTTGATTTTAACTTTCCTTCCAAACATTTGAGACGTCAGTTCAACATATAACATCAATCTAGTGGTTTTTAGATATTTTAATAAAGAAAATCTTTTGCGTCTAAACATATTTTGCCTTATCTTGTGCATGTTGAAGCACATGGTCCAGTGTGGAGCTGCTGACAGAAGCGCAGTGCTGTAGCGATGCTTGCATGATGAACAGGTTGGCTAAAGCAGCTGACTGTTTGATGATGGCAATATTGAGAGGCAGAATGAGATCCTTGTCAGATCTGCTTTTAAAGAGGACTCCAGGAGCAATGGCGGATTCAGGAACTCGTTTGTCTGGGAGGTAAATGCCTCTTTAGACATGTTGTGTCTGGTTGCTTCATGGCAGGGATTATTCAGGGAATAGTTCACACACGCACGTGCTCGTTTTATTCACCTCATTTCGTTTTCAAGTCCTCAAAATGACTAAATCCCAACTGTGGATAAATAAACATTAAGTATAAATCAGTGTGAGTATTTTAATGCATATCCCAGCCTCTAATTTCACATGATGTAATGTGTGTTTAATAACCCAAGCCCTGGCCTAACAGTTAGTTGTCAGCACATGAAAATAGATCGCTCTAGCTGCGAGCCGCCATTGTCTCAATGTTGTGAAATAGGGATATGTGTGTACAAATGTGACGGGAGACAGAACAGGAGTCGTAAGTCGGATGTAACAGCTGTTTGGGGAGGATCTTTTGTTCAGCAGGATATTTATCAGCATCAGTGGGAATATCCGATGCTCTTCATGGCCATCACACATCTCAGGGGGAGACAAGAGCAAAGACGAGAAAGAAAGACAGAGAGAGAGAGAGAGAAAGGGATCGTGGCCCAATTACTGGCTGATAACTAATCGATACGCTGCTTATTCCTGGAGCAGGAAGTAAAAGAGTGGCCCTCTGGGACATGGAGTTCAGATTACTCCTCTGTCAATGAGAGCCGCTATAAACGCTGACAGAACCCAGATCTGTGGGAGAATCTCAGTGGAGGATAGCTGTTAATACTTTGTGGCACTCAAAAGCTGTGTTTTATGATGCAATATGTTAAGTTGTGTTGCAATATTACCAAAGGGTAAAAATGCAGGTGGGAAGAGTTGACATGCAATGGACCCAACAAGACCACACCCCTTTTGGATCTCCATTATTGTTACTGGACACACCCCTTAATGCTGATTGGCTGAAAGTGTGATTTTGAGACTCTCTACAATACTGTGGTCAACAGTAGTGATGGGTGAGTTTGAGCAGGCTATAGTCCCATCAGAAACTTGCTTAACCCCAGAGAGCATTTCCGAATGTTTTATTCTTTTTATTATTTTCCACCCAGTGTCACTTTAATCAACTTTGAAAAATAGACATTAAGATTTTAAAAGTTAAGCCACGAAGCATCCACAGCAAAAATACTATTCTTGAGATGCCACTGGTGGTACCGGTTTAGTGCGCCTTTAAGGCCCTGATGTACATCTAGTGAATTTATTGTGCATTTTTGCAATAATTTAAGGGTAATAAGAAGTTGGGAATAGCAAAAACAGCAATTAACACTTATTAATGCGTCCCATCTCCATCCTCACTATGCAAACATGATTGAACACACAACTATTATTACACCAGTGAGAAAAGAGCAGTAAAGAAAGCATCTGAAAGGAAGAACGTGTAGAAAGCATTAGTAGTTTTAAAATGTTTTTACCAAAGATGCTAAAGAGGACAGTCTCTAGCATCAGCAATAGGCCAATAGAGTGATGTTTACCTGCAAAGCTGCTACTCACAGGTCTCTGTTACACTCACGTTCCTTACCCCCTCTTCCATCCGGGTCACGGCACTAATTAAACCCCACCAATTCTGCTTTCACAATTTGAAAGTGGAAACTGAACCATGCTTGCCACATCGGAAGTGTGTTGACTATCAAGACAGCTAAAGACTACAACCTTTAGCATCAACCAACAGAGCAACTCTTAATGACAGGGGAGAAGAATTTACTAATTTACTACACAACCCAAAACCTGAATCCCACCAGGGTCATGGCACCATTTTATCCACTCCAGTATTCACATAAGTTTTTGCCTGATCATATGTCAAGACACAAAGACTTTATCATCACCAATAGAGCACCCTTTGATGAGAGGGGAGGAGAATTTACCTGTACATCTCTTGCTAGCTTACTACACTCTCGCTCACTTAAACCTTACTTTCATTCGGGTCACGGCACCAATTAATTCCTTGAACGATTGCTTCCGCAACTCCAAGTGAGATTTAAAGCATGTCTGTGGCATGGGAATTGTTTACACTAATAAGAAAATTAAAGACTACAGCCTTTAGCTTCAATCAACAGAGCACATCTTGAGGACAGTGAAGGCAAGGCTTAACTACATATCTCTGAAGATATCAGTATACTGAAATGAATATTTCGAACAGAATCCAACCAAGTTCATTTTGAAACAGCTCACCAAAGTCAACTTTTGGGGAACTTGTTTGGGCTTTTGAACACCTTCGAGCTACCATTGGTCCATGGTGAATATGCAATAGGTAATTGTTTTCTGGAGCTCCGCCTTCTTTAATATGAGATTTCTTTCCCCAATTTCTTATACAATAGGGGTCAGACAGGAGAACAACATTCAAAACGACAACACTAGCCACAAGAATACACATGGCAGAGCTGGTACAGATGTAGCCGCACCTAAACTCCCCATCTGAATCTTCCGGGTCATGGCACCACTTTATTAATTTGGGTTCTTATAGATATTATTTTACATTGCAATAAGTCAAGGTTGTGGATTTGATTCCCAAGAAAAGTAAAATTCTATAAAATATATACTGACAGTGAACACAACTATTTGGCAAACTGGTTGTTAACTCATGTGGATTGTTTGTACATACAATTTTATTATCGTGGACCGGTCAATGCTTGACAATTTTACCACAGCCTGGCAGGGCGGTGGTTAGGGGGAGAGGAGGGAGGTGCGGACCATTGATAGTCTGAGCAGACCATTGCTAGGCAACCATCAACCATTTTCTCAGAGTATGACAAGCTGACAAAACATTGCTGCTACTCTAATACAAGTTGTAATTATGAAGAAACCACTGCAGTGTTTATCTGAGATAATCAGTCTACCAAAACGTGTATATTCCATACAAAATATGAAGCTAATCAGTCAGTTCTTGACAAGTGACTCGAGGTGCGCTTGTGGCATTCTGAAGATGTTTTCAAATGGGTGTGCCTGGAAGGCACGTAGCTTGTGCACGTCGCTCCCAATATGCACCTCTATTGGAAATAACAAACTTGCACAGGGAAAAGACATGATATGATGAACAACCGCCATTATTAGCGATCTCCAAAAGTTGATCATCTTGCACAGACATGCTGGATTCACCTGATTTGTTGACAAACGGGTTGCGGATCTATTCCTAGGCAGTTCCTGAGTCCTTCACTGGGCCTTTCCCTCTCACAAAGAAACTTTCCAAAGACGTCTGTTTCTTACTCATTTTGCTGCTTGTGGGTTAAATTTGGCTGCTCAAGTGACCGAGAGAATACGGTCATTTTACAAAATAAACGATTTTTAAAATAAAAGCTCATTCAGACTCAGATAATAACTGACCACTAGCAGTCTGCAGCCTGGGGCTTGGGGACCACTGCTTTATCCTGTAAAACTCTTACATTTCTCCACAAAATAAAGCTGAATTCCCTTCTTGTTTTCATTGCACGTTTTGCCGTTTTCATTTTAGCCACTTCTGAATTAGATTATGAGGCTAAACCTGATTAGCATAGTGTAACAGACTACAACAACAGTGTATTTCCTCAAAATGAAGACTGCATCACCAGTCTTCAGTGAAGGCTGGACCAGCTCAAAGCTAAAACCTGGCAGAAACAGTGTGCAGTTTCACGAGTGTAAAGTGAAGGCTGCTAGCTGTAGAGTTAGCGAGCAGGTTGATGGTTGAAGGATTTGTGTCCCACATTGAACTGGAACTATTCGTCCTCATTTCCCTTGACAGGTCATTCCAGAGCTGGATTCAGCTGGAAGTGTTCGCTCTCATGAAGAAATATGGTAGCCGCTTCTCCTCCACCTCGGGCCTTACATACACAACAAAAAAAGGTTTAACTGCAAGAAAAAGGCTGTGTATATTCAACCAAAGCAATAGAGAGTTGCCGGCTTTTATTAGCTGTGTGTATGAACGAAGTGAAGGGATATATTTAAGCTTTATTACGGACACACAAATGTCAGGGCAATGAAAATGAAAAGGCTCCTGCTAATCTATGATTGACTACATTAAACTCAATTGGCTCGGCGGTAAAAAGCATTCAGAATCCACTATTATTCAGATCAGTAATATTAAAAACTAACCTGCCAAAACGAGAACGCCAGGCTTTTCAGCTCCGTCGCCAGCCCTTTTACCCGCATCACTAGAGCTGCTTACAGAGTCGGAGACAATTTGGGGGAAAAAAGTTTGAAATCATCTCGCTAAGTGCTAATCAGACGTTCAGGAATCTGGACTTACAGACCCCAAAAACCTGTTTTTAACTGATTCTGTGCAGAAAGCACGTCAAGTTTATCATTCTCTACTCAAAGTGTGAACAATACTTCATTATGAAAATCGATTTGTAATACTTCTCACTCTTTGACGGCACATAATCCCGGGATTTCACGATCCAAAGAGTGAAATCTAGCAAAGCACCTTGTATTTTTAGGCGTTTTTGTGTGTGTTTTCTTGCGTCTTGGGATTGGCCTGCGTGTTTGCTAATCGCTTTAGTCCTCTTGGCTAATGAAATGAGGATTACAACCGCCAGCCGCCAGTACAGTCTTACTGAGAACAGCTGAATCACAATTGCATATTGTGAATGGACTCTACTGGCACAGACTGAAGGCTTTAACCAAACGCAGAAGACTAGAAACTGCTCACAAACCCAATCCTTCACTTGAGAAACAATTAGTTGGTTCTTCATATGAGGGACTGGTTGCATGTTGAAGCCTGTTCAAGACTCTTCATTTTCACAGTTGGCTGAGTGTTGATGGCATTGACTGAAGAGAGAGAGAGAGATTGTACACACTTGACTTCCCAGAGTCATAAAAATAGCAGAAGGTTCTTAACTATCCATAAAATCTTGTGAGAGGAGACGGGATGATAATTGAATTAGTATATTAACTGCCCTTTTTCATGTATAAGGTTAAAAAATGTTTTTAATGTATATTATGTATTAAATATTCAGAAATAATGTACATTTGTGCTTATATATATATATATATATATATATATATATATATATATATATATATATATATATATATATATATATATATATACATATATACAGTTATTCAGTTGGTGTTTCTGTGTGGAGTTTGCATGTTCTCACCATGTTGGCGTGGGTTTCCTCCGGGTGCTCCGGTTTCCCCCACAGTGCAAACACATGCGCTATAGAGGGATTGAATAAGCTAAATTGTCCGTAGTCTACAAGTGTGAACGCAAGAGTGTATGGGTGTTTCCCAGTGTTGGGTTGTGGATGGAAGGGCTTCTGCTGTGTAAAACATATGCTGAACAAGTTGGCGGTTCATTCTGCTGTGGTGATCCCTGATTAATAAAGGGACTAAGCCGAGAAGAATATAAATAAATTAATATTTTTAGATTTAATATAATTTAAATGTGCATTATTCAGTCAAGTTTTATTATTAAAATATAAATTAAATAAAAATATTATTAAAAATTATTATAAAGATAAAATAAAACTAGTACAAAATCATCCAACACACACAAACAATTCTAATTCTATATCCAGAATTGTAATTATAAGTGTAAAGACGTATAAAATCATTAAAAAAAATAAAATAAATACAATTAAAAATGTAAACAAATAAAAATGATGTGTATATTAGGTATGGGACAGTATAAGTTTGTGACGGTATGATAACCTTGGATAAAAATATCCCGGTTTCACGGTAACAAGGTGTTGTGATTACAGCTCTAAAATAAAGTCTTCTTAAATGTCTTAGTAAAAAACTATAAATATTCCCCACTGAACACAATATACAGCACTTCATTTGACATTTCTGGCTATTTAAAATTCATATTTATAATATTTTGGAGCAGTAAACATGCTAAACAGGCTAAATACAGGCTAAATAATTAAAATAAATCATTGACTCCTGCTAGCTTCATTAGTTTAAAAAACACAGATTTCTTTACAACACAAAGAAATCCATTAAAAACCCTTTACATATACCTTAGGAACGGTATAACATATTTGCGGTTTTAAAACATTGACATTGTGTATATGCATCTAAACTATAATAAAAGTACCCTGCACATAATTTCAGCTATTTGAATGATCCTAAACATGTATACAATGTCACTGTGTCAACACAAACACACACACAATTGTCCCACCACCATATAAATCTGGTTTTACAAGAATCCTCACAGCCTTCCTAAAGGGCGGGGCTTATCAGGCAGAGCAGCGCTGTGATTGGCCAACCCCTACAGTGTCATATATGATGATAAATTCCTCACAGGTGTCAGCCTCTCTCCTGCAGGTGAGGATTGATGGGATACCAGCGAGCGATCCATCATTTCAGGCAAGAGGCGGCGGATTTGGAATTTGGGAAATCTGTTCCCAATCACAGCTACAGGCTGGCGGCCATGTAAGAGACCCCTGTCCTGCGCTCCCCTCATCCGCACGTGAGGACCGGAAATCGATGCAAGAAACTGAAGGTCAATAAAGCGTCCCGCTCAAAGACAGCGGACGCCGCGGGGGGAATCGACAGCTCCTGCGTCTGGGCTCTTAAAGTACAAATGAAATCAAAACTAACCGTATTGATTCTGTTAGCCCGCATAGCTAGTTTTGCGGTGAACAATTCATACGTGCATGTCATTAAGAAAAACAAAGATAGTTTGTCCTTGTAATCTAAAATTATAAATCTGAAAATGCACTTAATGTTTGTTTTGAATCAAAGTCTGCATGAACCGGAAGATACAATCGTTTTTTTTATATTGTGATGTACGAGTGCGTGCAAGAAAGACCGAATGTGCACGTGAGAGAGACCGAAATTATTAACGTTACTATTATTAATTACTAATACCGTGATTTGTGTTCATATTTTCAATTGAATGTTATAATTACAAATGTTTTGGTAATACAAATTTGATTTGAGGGAGATGATTTACCACACAGAGCCAACATTTATTCAAGCTTTCATTTTCCAAGATGTTTAGGGGACATCTAATATGAAGATTCATAATTCATTATTTAGCCTACGGCAAAAGTGCTGCAGTAAAAATGATTGGAGCTGTCGTCACATCAGCGACTTCACAGAATTTCCTCTCCTGTTGCAATTGTTCAGTAATTGTATGATGAAAAAAATAACACTTTTTTTTTACTCTGAATAATACCAAAGTCCCTTTAAAGTATTCAATAGTCTTTAATTCAATTCACCTTTATTTGTATAGCGCTTTTACAATGTAGATTGCGTCAAAGCAGCTTCACATTAAAGGTAATTAAAGCCATATAAAGAAAAGATAATGCATCAGTATCAGTTTTCCAACATTACTAGCCACTCGCCATTTTCACTAGCCACAATTTTATTGTTGGGAAATTATATTTTACACATAAATATGACTTTACATGCTAAAATGACTTGATTTAGATTTTGCGTTATCTCGCCTCCTCATTCATTTCACTTTGTGTGTGTCGTGTATGAGCTCAATAATCATGAGCAGATAGGTCATGTATCATAGTGTTACAATTAGTTTTTATTTCACATCATTTTAAGAACTCAAAATGAAGGATTTAGCAAATTTATCTCTGACCACAGCAAACACAATTAATTATGTCTTAGCCACAATTTTTAAATGTGTCAAAACAAGCTAAATATAGCTGCATACTATACTTTTTATTTAACACAACATATTCACAGTAATCTGTCATGGCTAAAGGTCCCAGATCACCAGTTAACTACACATAAATGAGGAGTTAATCTCCCATTGAAGCAATGTTATTGTAAAAAAATGATAATTAAACCATATTAATGCAAAAGAAAGCAGGTAAAAAACATATCGTGTTGATATTGAAAGGATGATCACACACACACACGGGTAATGTTAGACGCATAAATAATCATTTCAAAGAATAGTTAAAGTGAAAGCAACTGGTGCTGCGTACAACAAATCAACTCTGGAGCTCTTGAAAGCAGCAGGACTGTGTGTGCATGTCCATCACTTTTTGTCTAGTCGATTTGAAAGAGAAACGATCACATCAGTTGTGTTTCTAGACACAGTTGCTTCACGCAAGGAAATGGGAGCGCGCACGCGTTTTAAACAGTCGCGCGCATCACCTCAGCTGTTAGCGTGAGTGATTATCCTCTCATTCGGGTATTCACCTGCTTTCTATTGCTTGCGCGAACGCAGTTAGTTTTGTCAGTCGTGTTGCATGCATATTGGACCATCCTTATTGTCGAACCCTGCTTTTAAGAATTATTATCCGGGAAAATTATTTTCAACCAGCCAAAGTGGCAAACTATTTCCTTTATTGTTCTAAATGACATGCACGTATGAACACCACAAAACTAGCAATGTGAGCTAACAGAATCAATACGGTTAGTTTTAATTTCACTTGTACTTTAAGAGCTCAGATTAGGTCTGTCTGAGGTATTGGGCGTGGCAAACGTACTTAACCACGCCCCTTCAGCTGTCAGTAAAATGACAACAAACATAATGGTGAGGAGGAGGAGGAGTTTGTTAGGTTGTAATAACTCTCCCCAAACCCTTTTCCCCATCTTTCTGAATGAAAAGCCTACTTTACAACAGCCAATCAGCTCGCAGTAGAGAAAAACAAGCCACGCCCACTGCTTTCTCATTTAATATTCCGTTTCTCTAAGAAATGCATCTCTATACAATGAAAAACTTCCAGTCGCAGCTCCCAGTTAAAGGCACAGTCCTGTCATACAGCTTGTCTTCTGTCATTTAGACACTCCAGCACAGAAAATCCAGCCCAGTATAATATCGGAAAGCTGATCAGAGTCCCGATGCTGCTATGGATTATCAGAGAGAGTCACCTTGCTCTGATTGGTCGGAGCGTTGTTTTTTGATTGTCTCCTGACAGATCTGATTCTTTACAGTCGTCTGGATCTGGAAGGATGTGGATTCTGTAATTTGTCTTGGACTGAGAAGCGTGAAGGTCTTTGGATGAAGTTTTCAAGCTGTGAATGATTCGGTTGCTCTGATTCACTTGTGGCAGCGAT
This sequence comes from Danio aesculapii, assembly GCF_903798145.1. Classification (NCBI taxonomy): domain Eukaryota; kingdom Metazoa; phylum Chordata; class Actinopteri; order Cypriniformes; family Danionidae; genus Danio; species Danio aesculapii. The sequence continues at coordinate 868,669 of NC_079459.1, forward strand.
GTTGATTATTGGAGAACACAGGCCTGCGCTTGATTACTTTAATAATCAATTATTATAACGATCATCTCGATTGTTATGTCAATTAATTGCTAGTTGTTGTTTTTTTAAATCAGCTGAATATTGAGTTATTAGTGTTATTATAAAGCAATGTACACTGTCAAAATATCTGTAAACTAGCAGTTTTCCGTATTTTGTGATTCATGTTTTATTCATGTTTACTTAAGATTTAAATTGCATTATGGGATCTTGATCTTTCTTCCAACAGCTTTTAACCTTGAAAAGTTGTAAAAAGTGATTTTATGAACATTTTAAATAGGTTACAGTGATTATATATATATATATATATATATATATATATATATATATATATATATATATATATTCACCGGCCACTTCATTAGGTACACCTTACTAGTACCGGGTCGGACCCCATTTTGCCTTCAGAACTGCTTTAAACCTTCATGGCAGAGATTCAACAAGCTACTGGAAATATTCCTCAGAGATTTTGCTCCATGTTAACATGATAGCATCACACAGTTGCTGCAGATTTGTTGGCTGAATATCCATGATGCCAATCTCCCGTTCCACCACATCCCTAAAGTGCTCTATTGGATCGAGATCTGGTGACTGTGGAGGCCATTTGAGTCCAGTGAACTCATTGTGATGTTCAAGATACCAGTCTGAGATGATTCGCGCTTTATGACATGGTGCGTTATCCTGCTGGAAGTAGCCATCAGAAGATGGAGACACTGTGGTCATAAAGGGATGGACATGGTCAGCAACAATACTCAGGTAGGCTGTGGCGACACAATGCTCAATTGGTACTAATGGACTTAAAGTGTGCCAAGAAAATCTCCCCCACACCATTACACCCCCACCACCAGCCTGAACTGCTGATACAAGGCAGGATGGATCCATGCTTTCATGCTGTTGAGCCAAAATTGTGAGCCGAGCATCCGACTGTGGCAGCAGAAATGGAGACTCATCAGACCAGGCAACGTTTCTCCAATCTTCTATTGTCCAGTTTTGGTGAGCCTGTGTGAATTGTAGCCTCAGTTTCCTGTTCTTAGCTGACAGGAGCGGCACCCGGTGTGGTCTTCTGCTGCTGTAGCCCATCCGCCTCAAGGTTGGACGTGTTGTGTGTTCAGAGATGCTCTTCTGCAGACCTCGGTTGTAACGAGTGCTTATTTGAGTTAATTGGCTTTCTATCAGCTGGAACCAGTCTGGCCATTCTCCTCTGACCTCTGGCATCAACAAGGCATTTGCGCCCACAGAACTGCCGCTCACTGGATATCTCCTCTTTGTCGGACCATTCTCTGTAAACCCTAGAGATGGTTGTGCGTGAAAATCCCAGTAGATCAGCAGTTTCTGAAATACTCAGAGCAGCCCGTCTGGCAGCAACAACCATGCCACGTTCAAAGTCACTTAAATCCCCTTTCTTCCCCATTCTGATGCTCGCTTTGAACTGCAGCAAATCGTCTTGATCATGTCTACATGCCTAAATGCATTGAGCTGCTGCCATGTGATTGGCTGATTAGACATTTGCATTAATGAGCAGTTGGACAGGTGTACCTAATAAAGTGGCCAGTAAGTGTATATTCTAGAGATGTAATGATATAAAAATATCATATCACAATTACCAAAATCATTATGATTACTAATACGATCGTGTACATTTTTTGTTTGTCAAACCAACACTTGGGAGGTATCTATGGCATAAAGCAGCATTTTAAGAGGCAAAATATGATTGTGCGAGTTGATAAAAAAATCTAACTAAAATTTAAATCTAATTTATATTGCTGTTTACACTATATATTTAAATAAAATTACAGATGAACGTCTATCCCACAGTCCCCCACACTAGCTCTGTGTGTTATTCTTATTCAGTGAAGAAAACAGCTGAGATTGGAGAGCAGCAAACCAAGGTGACCTTAAACCAACAACAGCCTTTAAACAGACCAACACAATCCAAAGCCATGATCCACACGGACAATATCTAGAGAAATTACACAACAGAAAAAAATATATCACACTTTCTCTTCACTTTAAGACAAAAATTAATCCTCAGTCATGTCCATTCCTCAGTGGATTCTAGTCTACAGCTTAACTGCGACCCAGGAGACATTTACAGATACAGGATCATCAGCTGATGAGTTTTAAAGTAAGCAAAGATTCATTAATAGTGAATGTTTAACAACCACTGAGAGACTTCTTCTTTAAAAAAAAAGAAATCTTCACTCAAAGAGTTGCACAATTACATTACAAAGAATTTCTTGAAGTGTGTGTGCGCGTGTGTGTGTGTGTGTGTGTGTGTGTGTGTGCGCGCGTGTTTGGAGGAAACCGGACAATTTTCTGCTCCACTGACTTGTTTAACTCAGGCTAAAATAATGTCCATTTAAATGATGTAATTATACACCCACTTTGCAATTTACCTCTAACCCCGCTCTCGCCAAACAAAATCAGATATTCAGTTGATTACAGTCCTGAGCTACATTAAATCACACCTATTCCTGTTCAAAGGCTTAACAATAAATGCATTCCTTCATCATTTTATTGAGGTTTGCCAAAGATCACACTACAAAACAGACATTGTGGGTTTACACAAATATATCGCACAAAAAAGTTAATGATAATATTAAATGTCCTCATTGGAAAATACTTTTCTCACTTACACTGTAAATAATACTGGTTGCCTTATATTTTTGAGCTGAATCCAATTAATGAGTCATTTGTATTAACACTCACTGGCCACTTTATTAGGTACACCTGTCCAACTGCTCGTTAACGCAAATTTAGTAGGGTTTACAGACAATGGTAAAAAACAACAACTTGAAGCTTGTAAAAATTTTACCCTCTCTGATGAGTCTCCATTTCTGCTGCCACATTCGGGTGGTCGGGTCAGAATTTGGCATCAACAGCATGAAAGCATGGATCCATCCTGCCTTGTATCAGCGGTTCAGGCTGCTGGTGGTGGTGTAATGGTGTGGGGGAGATTTTCTTTGGGTCCATTAGTACCAATTGAGCATGGTGTCAACGCCACAGCCTACCTGAGTATTGTTGCTGACCATGTCCATCCCTTTATGAGCACAGTGTCTCCATCTTCTGATGGCTACTTCCAGCAGGATAACGCACCATGTCATAAAGCGCCAATCATCTCAGACTGGTTTCTTGAACGTGACAATGAGTTGACTGTACTCAAATGGCCTCCACAGTCACCAGAGCTCAATCCAATAGAGCACCTTTGGGATGTGGTGGAACGGGAGATTGGCATCATGGATATGCATCCGACAAATCTGCAGCAACTGTGTGATGCTATCATGTCAATATGGAGCAAAATCTCTGAGGAATATTTCCAGTAGCTTGTTGAATCTCTGCCATGAAGGATTAAAGCAGTTCTGAAGGCAAAAGGGGGTCTGACCTGGTACTAGTAAGGTGTACCTAATAAAGTGGCCGGTGAGTGCATATTATATTAAACTGACTTAAAACAGTTTGCATAACTCATAAAATTAAGTTAAAACATGATTAACCTAGTTTAATAAGCTAATATTAACTAAAAACATACGCTGTTGTGACTTATTGATCATATATTTTGTTCATGGCCTTTTTTCTAGTCTAAATATCAATAAATTCTTAAATCAAGAAGCATTTTCTAAAGTATTCAGCTTTTATTTTGTTGTTTTTATTATAATCAGCCAGAGAGAGAAGCAAAATGATTAAAAATCAAGCTTGTTTTAATTAAAAACCTTGTCAATTTGTACTTCTTTTTGCAAAAACATAACAAATATTGTAATTTGTTTAGAAAATTCTTCTTGATTGGAATATTTTCAGATATTTGGACGAGAAAAACGACAGAATCTGTAAGCAAGAAGCATTTATTTTGCATTGCATAGACATAATCGAGGAAAGCTTTATTATTTTCAGTCGAGTGTGTGAGAAATAAAGTATCATGCATTAAAAAAAGACATGCAAAATGCATACACACACAAACGGGGGACACTTAAAACCGGTTTGATCAGGATAGATTGTTGATGATAAAGCTCTGCAGAACAACATGCCGCACTTGATACCTGGCTTGTCCAAGTCCATAAAGCCATAAATCATTTCCCCATACGGCGATAAATCAAAAGCAACATTACTGAATTGCTGCATCCATTAATTGCTTCGAGTCCTTTAATGTAGATTTATCTGCAGAAGTTGGAGCGCGTTAAACTCCTATGAATTTTCATATGTTTCACAGAACAGAGGGGCTTTAATCCGGCATTGTGATGGAAGGCAAAAGAGGGAGCGAGAGCAGCTTCTTTAATAGTCATTTGAATGTAATTAACTGCACGTATCAATGGTGAAGCGTCATATTTGGGTGCAGTGGAGTGTTCACTCGGAGTTGGTCACTGCTGAAGAAGCCACGCTACGGGAAGCAAAGCTTTGATTAGCCTGAGAGGTCTTCAGATCAGCTATTAAGATATAAAGGGCCCCGACGTAACGCAGCTTAATGCTGGCTCCATACAGCCCCTTTGGATTTGCATTCTTGAGAATTTCATTAAATTACTTTAGTTTTATAGACTTTTGGTTTTAACGTTATTTGATGGAAGAGAACTGCGCCATTTGCATATTAGCACTATGCATGAAAAGTCCTGCCGTGGAGTATTTGCATTTTACGTAGAAAGAAAAAAAAACACACACTCAAATCAAATTTGGATGAGAGCCAAAGACGGACACAGCAGGAATATGAGAGGCATGACTCTGTTTAAGGAATAAAATAATGAAGAAGAAACAGGGAAAAGATTGTGAAAGTGGTGTCGATAATGTTTGTTATTAAAGGGCACCTATGGTAAAAAATCTCCTTTTCAAGCTGTTTGGACAGACATATGTGCATGTATGGTGTATAGACTGTCATATTGGGGTGATATAAACACACCCAGTGCTTTTTTTTTCAATTTATCAACATAAAAACGGTGGACCAATTGGAGCGGTTTTCAAACCGACCGCAACTTTACATAGGAGTGCAGTCCCCCCACCCACCAATATTGATTGAAAGGCGCGTCATCATATCCTCAGTTTGTTGATTCACGTCCGCCCATTTTCCAGAGTGAGTCGAAGCGATATCACTAAAGGAACACCCTAGCTCTATTTTTAGATGTAAGGCTCATTGGGCTCAACACAAGATCAATATTCTCCACATTATCGCTCTAATCGGAATTATTGGTTGTATCTTTAGGTAGGTTTGCAAACATGTGTACTTCTCATTGAGTCTACCTTACTTACTTCAGCCGTTGCATTTCTCGCGATCCCAGAAGCTCCCTGTGATCTTAACTAGCATGCGTTTTAGAGTTCTAAACATCGGTTTCTATCAGGGTACACTCAAGTCGACGGCTGGGTGCCGCGGACCGCTGCAGAAACCTATGTTTAAAATTCTAAAATGCGTGGCGTGACGATTCGGGACACTTCACGTTGCTGCCGCTCCACAGAGAGTGTCTGGTGTGCCGTGTCGCGGCTTCGAGCGGCGCATCCGGTGCCTCAGTCAAAGTTAATTCAGTGTGCGTGGTTATTAGTTTCTGTGTACAAGCTCGGCACTTGAAACTAGCACACAGTTGGCTGTAAAACTGTACAAAGACACACATGATTTTGTACTCTGTGCTTGGTCTGTGTCCGAGTCGTACATGTACGACTGATTGCTGAACCTCTCACTCCTGCTCCTCCTCTGAGTCTGTCTGTCAGACTCTGTTGCAAACGCAGAGCGGGTGAGCTCATGGCCCCGCCCCCTTGTTACGTTGGTGGAAGCCGAAACTAATCTACATGTGAAGCAACACACCCCTAAATCAGCGAGCTGTGGACACGCCCCAACATGACACTTTTTAACACATTATAATAAAACAATCTGAATTGTGTTTTAAACTGAACCTAAACTGGCACACTCAGAAGAACCAAAATATTAATATTCAATCATAAAAAAAGAGGTAAACTATGTGCCCTTTAATCTCTGATTAAAGAGAATAGATGCAGCAATACAGTAAAGTCATGAATTACTACAGTAGCTATAGTCAGGGCTTGACGTTAACACTCGCTAAATGCGGGTAGATTTCAGCTCTGGCAGGTAAGACAGCCGCTCCCACTAGCCACTTTGGCTGGTTGGAAATAACTTTATATTATAGTTTTCTTAAAAGCAGGCTTCGACAATAAAGTCGGCCAAATATGTGTGCAAATGTATTATTAGAATCGAGAAGCAGCATGACTGACAAACAGAACTGTTTGCGCGAGCAAAAGGAAGCAGGTGAATACCGAATGAGAGGGAGATAACTGTGTTAAGACTGTTTAAAAAGCATGTGCGCTCCCGTTTCCTTCCGTTAAGCAACTGTGCCTGCAAACTCAACTGGTGTGATGGTTATCTTTGAAATAGACTTAAAGGGTGATGCTCGTGTACCCATAGTCCTCCTGCTTTCAAGAGCTCCAGATTTATTTTTTTTAAGTCTTTTTGTAAGCAGCAGCGGCTGCTACTTTCGCTTTAACCATTATAATTAACAGGCCTAACGTTAACGTGATCTTTTCATTATTACACACGGTATGTTTTTACCTGCTTTCTTTTTCCTATAGTTATTTTCGTTAATACTCCCATTCAGTGAACTGGTGATCTGAGACCTTTAAGCCAGGACACAGACTATGCATTGTTTTAGACAATAATTATTTTTAAAATGTCATTTTTTTTCAAAAGAAAGTTTTGTTGAATAAAATATATAGGTATACAGCTATATTGTGCTTGTTTTCTCACATTATTTAAAATTTATGGCTAAGAAATGATTATTAATTTTTTGGCGTGGTCAGAGATAAATATGGCAAATGCTTAATTTTAAGCTGTGAAAAGTCATGAGAAATAAAAAACTAATTACAGTGCGACACAACCCATTTCAAAGTCAAATCTATGCATATAAAACATATTTTCCTAACAATAAAATTGTGGCTGGTGAAAATGGCGAGTGGCTAGTAACGTTGGAAAACCACTAGCCAAAGTGGCTGGTGATCAAAAAACTTAACGTCAAGCCCTGGCTGTAGCTTTACCAGTGACAACACTGCCTCTATAGATAACGTTACGAATACCTTACTAACACAACAATTCCAGCACTACCTGCAACTGTATAATTCACGCTCAAGTTGCGCTTTACCATCTCTAGATCAATTGTGTATCAGAATCCATTTTTAATTTTGAACAGGAGAGGCCGCTGTATGCTTCACAAACACCCGTACTGACAACTCCTTACAAATACCACTTGAACTAAAATAATCGATGAAGAAAAGGTGTCAGTGAATTACAGAGTGCACGTAGTTAATGGTGTTTACTTAAATGTGTGATATAAACGCCAACTTACGAGTCCCGAAAAAACGAACCTACAGCGCCATCTGCCTATGGGTTAAAACTAGCCAACTAGCCTATCCACTGTTAAACATTAGCCTAGAGCTCTATCTACTGTGAAAACCAGCCTAGAGTGCCGTCTGCTGTTAAACACTAGCCTAGAGTTCCTGAAAGCAAGAAGGTCAAGGTGCTCCGGGATTGGCCAGCCCAGTCACCTGATATGACATTATTGAGCAATAACGGAGCAGGCGTTGAAAATGAACACAAAGAACTCTGGGAGTCCTGCAAGAGCTTTCTTTGCCATTCCAGATGACTTTATTAATCAGTGATTTGAGTCATTGCAGAGATGTATGGATGCAGTCCTCCAAGCTCATGATGGAGTCAGACACAATATTCATTCTGTTTCCACTGCAGCATGACCACATATTCTATAATGGACATTATTGAAGGTTCAGTGAGCAGACTTTAGTCTAAGCAGAGTCAGACCTTACTGTCCTAATCAAATCAGTCAACATAAGACATGATCAGATTTTACTGTGCTCAAATAAGCCTCATCTAGAGGCCTTTGCCTTTCATATAAGACACTTCTGATACCAAATGATCACTAGCAGTTATTATTTGCTGTTGCTAAGACTTGGATAGGCCACAAGACTTCTGTCAGGTAGTGTAGACTCTAGATTTAAATTCAATCTGTTCTAATATTATTTACATCTATCTTGTATCTATCTATCTATGCTGCTACATCACGTGTCAAATATTGCTAGCCTGAAAATGTGAAAACCTGATTATAAAGCTAAAGAGGATTAATAATGGACAAGGAGGATCTGATCAACAATATAAACACACATCCACAATAAATAAAACATATGTACGGGTATTGAGAGCATGCACACACTACATCCCACATACCATTCTGGCATTAGTCAACTGAAAACACAAGACAACGGTGAGTTAACAAAACACACGGCGTGTAAATCATGCGGATCAAAAGACATCACTTTGCGGCGAATGTTAAAGCAAACGGAGAGCGAATAAAGGTGCAGCGGCGTCCCTGACTCAGTTAAATTAACTCATTGAGAATGAGGAGAGGACAAGAGCGCTATATTCTCATTAGAAACCAGAGAGTCCACAGCGGAGCCATATTTCACTGTCACTTCGCCCTATTCATAGCATGTGCTTCAGCCTGCGCACGCATGTTGGAGCCGCCGCCAACATATGTGTGTTTTTCCTTGGAATAAAGGGCAAAGCGGAGGGGAAACTTTGCTTAATGTTAACGCCATCAATCTCTCCGTCAGACGGCATCATTAGAGCTGACGGGAGCTTCCCAGATTCCCCCTGATCTACTGAGAATTGTGGGTTTTTCCAGAGAGTTGTGCGTTTGTAGAGTAGAGCCTGATTTCGACTTGTGTTCATTTTTCCTGTTCTGCGCAGGGAGTGGAGCATCGTAAACGGGTCACAACAGCCAACTCACTCCTGGATTTATGTTTGGGAGAATCTGTGATGCATTTATAACTGGTGCTGAGGGTGATGCATTACGAGTAACACGAGTTACGTAATAATATGACTTTTCTAAGTAACGACTGAAGTAACACATTATTTTTACATTTATTTACATTTTTGAGTTACGTTTTTATTACATTTTTTAGTGAAGTTTCATAAACTAATTTCGAGAGGAGCACGTGATATGATTGAGCACGTCTGGCCGCTCATCTGTAATCAGTAATAATCCAATCAGAGTGATCCTAGTTTACTATAAATGGATCATTTTCTTCCTACTGCTCTATCTTCGTTTGGAAGAAGCCCCCCTTCCACCCCATCTCCTCCTTTTCCTCCTTTTCTAAAGGGGGAGCTCTCGAGACCTACCTGATCTCGGATCTCCTGATATGCTTATCGACCGGGCGGGAGCCCTGGGCTCAATATCTCCGAGCTCAGGGTTCTCTCCCGGGACAGCATGCCAAACCTGCTTTATACGCCAAGCATATCTAAGTGGGAAACTCTTGAAATTAAATTTATTTCATTCATTCATTCATTTTCTTTTCGTCTTAGTTTCTTTATTAATCCGGGGTTGCCACAGTGGAGTGAACCGCCTACATTTATTTACATTTTAAAATAAAATTAAGTAATAATATTTGAGTTGGCAGCATGGTGGCTCAATGGTTAGCACTGGGTCCTCACAGCAAGAAGGTCGCTGGTTCGAGTCCTGGCTGGGTCAGTTGGCAGTTCTGTGTGCAGTCTGCATGGCGGTTCATTCCGCTATGGTGACCCTCGATAAGGGAGTAAGACGAAGGAAAAATGAATGAATATTTGAGTTACTTTTTAAATTTTTTTTTATTTTAGTTAATTAGTTATTTAAAACTTGATTTGCTGAATTAAAATAAACACAGTCGCCTTGAATAGGAAACTCAATAAGAGAACGTGTTCATTATTCTGCACGCATTGAAGGAAAAGAGGATCGTCTCAATTAGGAATGCATCGATACCTTTTTTTTAGAACCGATCCGATCTCGATACCAAAATTCTGAGTATCAATCTATACAGGTCCGATCCTGATACTGTGCCATTATTGTTTTTCTTTCTTTTTTTTAAGCATAATATAGTTTCTATAGCTCTGGTGCTTAACTCAAATAATATATCTTCTTTAATTAAAATAACAGGCCTATATGACAGACGACACAATCTAACTAAAAACAGGATGCTTGCTGTAAACTAGGCTACATTATTTGAGCATTCATTATGACATTGATCTGTTGTGCTCCAGCTTATGTTTCCTTCTTAATATTAAGATTTTTCTTTGAAATCTGTAATAGGCTACCACTATTGACACTGATCATTGATAAAATAACCAGTCTTTTAGCAAAGCCTGATATTTTCCTGCAGGTTTGACGCAGACTAAACTAAACCTACTGAGGTCAGTTTTACTGAAACATTAACTCGCCGTGAGTAAGACGGAGAAACTGAAAGCAGGTCTGAAAAATAACTTTGAAACGAATTTCGTTTGGTGTAATTTGTTGGTTATTTTAATGTATTTTTGTTGGTCAATTATCTATTAAATAAACAAGAATATTTGAGGTGAAGTTCAAAACAAGGTCGGCTTATCAGCGCACTGACAAACAGGTCTGTTAAATAAAATATGAATATAAATAAAATGACAGTGAAATATTCACAATTTCAGAGTAGCCTATATTAGACTAAATAAGTTCTCTTAATGACAATCCATACTGCACAACTTATTGTGAGAATAATTTTATGGAGCGGCGCACATCACGTCTGCGCAGTTGTTTACATGAATGAAGCGCTTGATGCATCACTGAGACACAGTGTGCATCCCTCCGGCATCTGCAGACACTTTCTAAACAGCAGCACAAAGGGAAAAATCAGTGTGTTGAGGATCTGTCCAATGTATTATTGAGCCTTTTCTCATTTAATGTTTCAGGTAGGCCTACTTTATGTGTGAAGAGCAGGTAATAACCCTCTCTACTCCAGTGTTGCGAATGCGATCTGCCAACACAATCTCACGGCAATTCGTAACTTTTTGATTCAGTGGCTAATTCTTACGAACTCGTACGATCTAATTCGTACAATTTAGTACGATTTGCTCATCCCCCAATGACGGTCTGGTTTAGGGGCGGGGTTAGGTGCCACGCCTCCTTTTTTAAAATCGTACAATTTCGTACGACTGAACTCGTACGAATTAGCCACTAAACTGGCAAAACGTAAAATACTTACGTTTTCTCGTGAGATCAGGCTGGCTCTGCTGGTCTAACAGACACTGCGCAACATGATTTAGAAACAGCAATGAACTCCTTGTTGCAGGTCAAAATAAAGAGAAAATAAATTATTTACTATGATCTTCTATGTGAAGCTGCTTTGACACAATCTAGATCGTAAAATCGCTGTACAAATAATGGTGAATTGAATTGAACCCATTTCATCCAAAACTAAATGCATTTCTCCACTAATTATTTAAACTAACAGGTACAAATACTCCTGGAGAAAGTATTTCGTGTTGTCATGAGCGTGACGCGCAGTTTGAATTGTGAACGAATAGAGAATGATTGACAGGTGCAGTGGCAGGAAGCTCTGAACTGAACATGAGTTTAAGCACGTGGATATTCATCTGTGCTTCACATTAAACTATAGAATGGCTTCAGAAGATTTGGGATACAGTAGCCTACATCACAACTTTCTAGTGCCTTATAATAAGCTACCTTCATGGCTTTTGTTGGTTTATAAATTACACAGAATATAGCGCACGAAGCAAGATCGGATTTGGATCGGTACCAACTGGCCGATAACCTGATCCAGCAAAAATATGCGTATCGAACAGATATCTAATCCAAGCATCGGGATCGATGCATTCCTAATAACTACAGGCAATTACACTGAAACAACAGATAACAGTATAGTACAAACAATACAGATGTTACGTTTTTGTTACAAGAGAAATATGACAATTTTAAAGTATAGCAAAGAGAAAGACAGTGAGAAAAGAAGGATCCTTAAAATTAAATTAAAATTAATAAAAATAAAAAAAATAATAAAAAAATAAAATAAATAAATAAATAAATAAATGAAAAAAAAAAATAATAAATAATAATAATTAAATTAAATTAAATTAAATAAATAAAACAAAAACAAAAAACAAAATAAAATAAAATAAAATAAAATGAAATAAAATAAAAATGAATTTAAATAATTAAATTAAATTAAATTTAATTAAAATAAATAAATAAATAAAATAAAATAAAATAAATTGAATTGAATTAAATTAAATTAAATTAAATTAAATTAAATTAAATTAAATTGAATTGAATTGAATTGAATTGAATTGAATTGATTTGATTTGATTTGATTTGATTGATTTGATTTGAATTGAATTGAATTGAATTGAATTGATTGAATTAAATTAAATTTAAAATAGAGAGAGATGGCACATGAAAATATAATACAAATTAATTCAGTATATTAAGACATGTTTTAGAAGTTTTAACTGCATTCTTACATTTCTCTAATGTTTACAATGTCATTAATATCATCAAATATAATGTTTCTACATTATGAGCTGCCAAATGTTAATAAATGTTCACATTTGTAAGCATCTAAATAGCTTCTGAGCCCCAGTGTCAGTCACAGGACTGAAAGTACATGAGAATAAAAACCAAAAAGAGCCAAAGGAAAGGCTCTCTGGATGAATCCCAGAGCTGAACGCACACAGGAGGCAGGACACTTTTTATAATAGCAGGCAACATAATGGATTATATAGGTCAGCCCAACGCTGGAGGATTCTTCATGATCACTTTTAGCTGGGTGGCTTATTCTTTTTTTGTTCAGTCAAATTAATGAAATGTAAAGAGGAAAAAAGGACATTCCTCTAATGAGCATAACCTTGACACGTCTTCTGTAAACCCTCAAAATTGGTGCGAAAGCAAAAGTAGAAACTGTAACTTACTGTACTTGCTGTGTAAGAAACTGAGTGTTTGTGCGGCTCGGTAATCGCCAATAAACGCAGCGCACTCATTTAACTCAGTAGAACTAATCTACATTTTGATTTTACTGTCGAACACAAATCAAAAATCCAATATGAGGAACGAGACGTAGGATGGGATGCGTTCCTGTTCTCATCATTAAACAGAGATGCGGCTGGTGTTTACATAGCATTAAATACAATAGACCATATGGAGTCTTTAATTCACCCCTGTGCGAGGTTTACAGCGCCGAATAAAAAAGCAAGTCTATGATTTTTTTACGACAAGAATTACCGGTGCTTTTTCACGACACCCTGGTGTGCTGGAGCCTCTAAATGTGACAATCAAACGCACGGCAGTGCAGGAACGTGAAAACAGCGTCATAACACACATTAAAGTGTTTGACGCCGGCTTAAAACCATCTGTCAGTGGGGCGTTTCTTCACCAAACTTCAAGGACGAGATCTAAATCAAACTGGATGTCTTAATTGTTCCAGCCAGGGATGTCTAGAATACCAAAGGTGCTTGAAATGTAATTACGGAGAGGCTTCTGTTTGTAAAGTAGCCTATATGTTTAAGGTGCGTTTAGATGAAAACAATGCATTAATAGCTTTACTTGAGGGGGTTTTCGACATCTTTATAATCATGACGTCATACGGGAGGCTTCTGTTGTAGAGTACCGTATTTTCTGACTATAAGGCGCTACTTGAAAGTCATGAAATTTGCGCATGATAATCCTGGTGCGCCTTATGTGTGCACTGAGTTCCAAAAATCTGTAAAAGATGTTGTTGTGTGACCCTTGATCTGCGATCTCCATGCGCGCCCATCTCACCGAGCTACTGTGAAAAACCAAGCAAAGCAAATGAATACGAAGCTTGCTGTCATTCTGGGAGGACTAACAAAAGAACCGCTGGATATTGGTGTTCAAAGTGAAGTTGCGAGCGGTGTGGGAGACGGCGAACACACTTTTACTCGCCGGCACTGCCTACCAGGGCGAGTTACACCACCATATGTGAATGGATTGTGGATGCCTAGGCCAAGGTATCTGCTTTAACTGTCGTCCGAGCTTTCGTGAAAGCCGGTATCATTGCTGAATAGCCACCCGGCAACGAGACTGACTCCGACAATGATGAGAGAGAACACGGCATGTTCGATGGACACAGAAGATGAGGACTGATGGTTTGTGGGAGAAGACTGATTACAAAAATAATGTGAGTGTATTGTTAAATAGTACAATAAAGTACTAAACTAAACTGTTTTGCTTCCATTAGCTTTTCTGTAGACTGTATGTTTTAGCGTGCGCCTTATAATACGGTGCGCCTTGTGCATGTGTTAAGTACAGAAATAGACCCCGTAATTGAGACTGCGTCTTATAATCCGGTGCGCCATATAGTGCGTAAAATACGGTAGTGTACATGTTTAATGTGCGTTTAGATGAAAACAATGTATTAATAGCTTTACTTAAAGAGGTGTTCGACATCTTTATAATCATGACATCATGGAAACAAAGGAGATTTGCTTATGACACTTGCCGTTAAGTGTCAATAGCTATGCGTTCATTCAATGATGCAAATGAAATGTATGTGCAAAACTGGAATATCGCATAAAAGATGTGCGAATAAAGCAGCGTTTCCATCTGATGAGTCAAAAAATCGTCACTTCCTGATTGACTGGCGCCAAATATCAACAGTAAAAACTGAAGTTGCTGCAGTAGGAGAAGCTGCATGAATCTTTTCTTTATTTAGTAAACGACTTGTGCCTCAGAAGACAATGCTGACACGCAATGAACACGTGGTGGCGCTTGAAGGCGTCAGACGTGGAGCACAGACGCTCTGGACAGTTCTGGAGGTCATTAATAATATAATAACACTAATACTGAAATGGTTAAGGCATTTAAGAATGAGCAAAACAACATTTCAGATGTTTTAGAGACTGCTCAGCCTGCTGGCTTGTCCATTCACACACATTTTTTATCATCACGTGATCTGTTATAACAAAATCACATGACCTTTTTTAAATGCACATACTGGAATTTGTTCGGTAAAAGTGTTTCCATCGTAGTTTACGCACATTTAAATTTTTTTTACTCGTCTTCTGGGTCATTAAAGACTTTAATTCGTAAAATAGGGGTCTACAGAACAAAGGTTGGGAATCACTGGCCTAATCTATCGTTTTTGCTGTCTTCAGTAGTTTGTTGTTCTTGTTCATTCTCCTCTATTTCCTTTTTGAAGTCCAGCTCAGCGTTTGTTGACACATTGTGGATAAACTCAGTACTGCAAAAACAATTCCACGAACCCTAACTTACTATTAACTTACATTTAAAATGCTAGATTAGTACCAACATTTTTGTTTGTTAAAATCACTGAATGTCATTTTAATCTTTACACAGCAGTTTTAATTATGAAATATAGCAACAATTTTTTTATTTTTGTCTTCAAAGTTTTTTTTTTAAGTCATTAAACATTTTAAATAGAAAAAATGTTGGAATCCACTGGTCTAATCGATCATTTTTGCTGTCTTCAGTAGTTTGTTGCTCTAGTTCGGTCTCCTCTATTTCCTTTTTGAATGTGAAACATCAGTCCAGCTCAGCAGTGACAAGCTCACTAGTGCAAAAACAATTGCACAGACACTAACTTACTATCATTATTTCATTTCAATTTCTTCCTGAGTACCAACATTTTTGTTCATTTAATCATTGTTAATGTCAATATTTTAATCTTTACACAGTTGTTGTGATTATTAAATATAACAACTGTTTTTTAGTATTGTCTTTTGAGTCATTGAAGATTAGTAAAATAGGGGTCTATTTAAAAAAGGTTGAGAACCACTGGCCTAATCTATCGTTTTTGCTGTCTTCAGTAGTTTGTTGTTCTAGTTCGGTCTCCTCTATTTCTTTTTTGACCGTGAAACAACAGTCCAGCTTAGTGTTCACACCTTGTGGACAACTCAGTAGTGCAAAAACAATTGGACGAACATCATCTTACTATAATTATTTCATTCAAAGTGTTAGTTAATACAATAGTTTGACCATGAGAGCCACATATTATCATGGTCATAACACAAATATATTAAAAGAATATGTTATTTGATAGTTTACCTTTATTGACATGCACTTCATGAATCCCCAAGTGTCTCAGTTTCAGCTAAAAATCTTTCATGTTCCAGTGGAGAAATCAAAAAAAACCTAACTAGGTGAACTAAATTAGCAGCACATTTTCATTTTCGCTTTGTGAACTATCGCTTTAAGTAAATCCTAGTACAATAAATGACCCAGAACCATCTACCAAGCACAAAATGGCCTAGAAAATAAATGCAAGTGCTGTGAAATAAGTCATCAGATTTCAGCGTGATATCAAACGTGACAGAAGCAGCGTGTCAAAAGCGAGTGAACTAAGCACATGGACAGGGTTATTTATTTATTTATTATTATTATTTTTTTGCTTGGACATGAATTGTGTCCCAAAGTGGTGTTTGGCTCACGCTTGTGTTTTCAGTCGGGGGTCAGGAATCTGCTCAGTTTAGTGTGCAGCTTAATTTCAATGCTTTTAGCTCTTATATGGGCCAGTAAAATATTGATAACTAATATCAGGCGGGTTGTGAGTGTTTCTGGCCGGAGTTCAGCAGAAAGTAATAATGCGGAGCAGTGAAACTGGCTGAACTCCAGAAACTGAGGATAAAATAAAGCCTACAGAAACACACACCACTCCAAACATGGCTGTTTTACAAAGACAAGAACATAAAAGAAAACATTTTTCTCACTTGAGTTTGCGTTTTCTGATGTATGACCCATACACACACACACACACACACACACACACACACGTACACTGACGCGCACACACACGCGCACACACACACACGCACGCACGAACGCACACACACACACACACACACAGAGATAGTGAATGAGTTAATGAAAGAATCGATCAATCAAGTAATCAATTGAAGAAATTAATGAATCAATCAATTAATTAAAATCAAATCTAAAAATCAAGAAATGAACAAATGAATAAACAAATGAACCGATTAATAAAATTAATGAATGAACAAATTAATGAATCAAAGACAAAACAAAGAAATACATGAATGAATCACTCAATCAATAAATGAATGAATGAATGAATCAATCAATCGATCAATCAAGAAATAAACAAACGTAATTAGCGAATGAATGAATAAATTAACAAATTAAATAAAGAAACGAATGAATGAATTAAAAATAAATGAATAAATGAGTGAATGAATGAATTAATGCATGTAGAAATAAATGACTGAATGAATTAATGAACGTAGAAATGAATGAAGAAATAAATGGATGATCGAATAAATGCAGGAATTAAGAAATTAAATAAAATGAATGAATGAATGAAGTGAAGAAATGGATGGATGAATGAATAAAAAATTATGAATGTGGAAATGAATGAATAAATACAGAAATTAGATTAGAAGAAATTAATAAAAAAATGGATGGATGAACGAATTAATGAATTAATTAATACATTGAATGAATGGATGAACAATAAACAAATGAAGAAAAGAATGAAGAAATAC
>NC_079459.1:891024-951024 GCF_903798145.1 Danio aesculapii
GCTCACACTCTCACACACACACAATCACCAACACATATCGTACACATTACTGTCCTTGTAAACCAACGGAACACACACACACATACCCATGCACACACACACTCATTCACACACACACACATACTAAGACTGACTAAAGCAACACAAACACATTCACCAATTCAACAAACACACACACAAGAATGTGTACTATCATGACTGTTGGTGTGTATCGCTGGTCTACAACGAATCGCTCGATGCTGCTGTAGCCCATCCGCCTCAAGGTTGGACGTGTTGTGTGTTCAGAGATGCTCTTCTGCAGACCTCGGTTGTAACGAGTGCTTATTTGAGTTACTGTTGCCTTTCTATCAGCTGGAACCAGTCTGGCCATTCTCCTCTGACCTCTGGCATCAACAAGGCATGTGCGCCCACAGAACTGCCACTCACTGGATATTTCCTCTTTGTCAGACCATTCTCTGTAAACCCTAGAGATGGTTGTGCGTGAAAATCCCAGTAGATCAGCAGTTTCTGAAATACTCAGACCAGCCCGACTGGCACCAACAACCATGCCACGTTCAAAGTCTCTTAAATCCCCTTTCTTCCCCATTCTGATGCTCGCTTTGACCTGCAGCAGATCGTCTTGATCATGTCTACATGCCTACATGCATTGAGCTGCTGCCATGTGATTGACTGATTAGACATTTGCGTTAACGAGCAGTAGGACAGGTGTACCTAATAAAGTGGCCGGTGAGTGTACATCACAAATGGTACTTCACTACTCACTCCTAACCATTTATTTTGCTTGGCACTACCTGTAAAACAGTGTAAAACCCTTACACCAAATGCCAAACCGTCCCGTTCAGTCTGATCTCAGGCTAATCTGCAGGAGTAAACGTGCGCCTCAGAGGTGCTTATGGGTGATTCTGAGCACATGGCATAAGCTGGCCGGCGAGGCGCGCAGTAAAACACAGAGCTAATGTAATTATGGGAGTTTTTTTTCCAAGTGTCAGAGTAATGAATGAATGAAAGCCGGCGTTAAATTCTCCGGCGTCTGCCAGCTCACGCGTCCACACTTCTGCCTCCGCCGTTTACACTGAGCTGGCACCATTAATTGATGGTATTGCCAGTAAATTGGCAACAATGAAAAGACAAATTATGAGCAGGCGGCGCGGTATAGAAGGAGGATTTACAGTATTTGAATAATTTAAGGTGCCCGTGGTTAATTTGACAGGATTGTTATTCTCGGGAAGGCCCCGCTGCTTGAAGAATGAAGAAACGGCCCCGCTAATCAGCCGCTCTGCCAATCAATACACAAACGCACAACGCAAATTAAACTGTAAATTTGGTTAGAGGCTGGTAAATATTTAGAGAGACAGAGAGAGAGAGAGAGAGAGAGAGAGAAGAGAGAGAGAGAGAGAGAGAGAGAGAGAGAGAGAGAGAGAGAGAGAGAGAGAGAGAGAGAGAGAGAGAGAGGAGAGAGAGAGAAGAGCGAGAGAGAGAGAGAGAGAGAGAGAGAGAAGAGAGAGAGAGAGAGAGAGAGAGAGAAGAGAGAGAGAAGAGAGAGGAGAGAGAGAGAGAGAGAGAAACAGAGAGAGAGAGAGAGAGACAGAGACAGAGAGAGAGAAGACGAGAGAGCAGAGAGAGAGACGAGAGAGAGAGAGAGACAGAGAGAGAGATAGAGAGAGAAGAGAGAGAGACAGAGAGAGAGAAGAGACAGAGAGAGAGAGAGAGAGAGAGAGAGAGAGAGAGAGAGAGAGAGAGAGAGAGAGAGAGAGAGAGAGACAGAAAGAGAGAGACAGAGAGGGAGAGAGAGACAGATAGAGAGAGAGAAACAGAAAGAGAGAGAGAGAGAGAGAGAGAGACAGAGAGAGAGAGAGAGACAGAGAGAGAGAGAGAGAGAGAGAGAGAGAGAGAGACAGAAAGAGAGAGACAGAGAGGGAGAGAGAGACAGATAGAGAGAGAGAAACAGAAAGAGAGAGAGAGAGAGAGAGAGAGAGGGAGAGAGAGACAGATAGAGAGAGAGAGACAGAAAGAGAGAGACAGAGAGGGAGAGAGAGACAGAAAGATAGAGAGAGAGAGAGACAGAAAGAGAGAGACAGAGAGGGAGAGAGAGACAGAAAGATAGAGAGAGAGAAACAGAAAGAGAGAGAGAGAGAGAGAGAGAAAAAAAACAAGGAGAAAAAGAGATAAAATGAGGAGAAAGAAAATTGAGAAAAGAGAAATGAGAAAAATTAGGAAAAAAGAGAAAATTTTGAGAAAAGAAAGAGAACAAGGAGAAAAAAAAGAGCAAAACGAGGAGAATGAGAAAACATGAGAAAAAGAGAAAATGAAAAAAAGAGAAAAGACAGAAAAGAGAGAGAAAACGAGAAAAATAAAGAAAACTAGAAAAAAGAAAAACAAGAAAATTATGAGAAAAAAGAGAAAATGTGGAAAAAAAGAGGAAGAAAATTAGAAAAGGAAAACATGAGGAGAAAACGAGAAAAAAACGAGGAGAAAGTGAGAAAAATGAGAAAATAAGCAGAAAACAAAGAGAAAGAGAAAATAAAGAGAAGGGAGAAAATGAGGGAAGAAAAGAAAAAATCATGAGAAAAGAAAGAAAAAATGAAGAGAAAGGAGAGAGAAAACAAGGAGAAAAAAAGAGCAAAACGAGGAGAATGAGAAAACATGAGAAATAAATGAGAAATAAAGAGAAACATAGAGAGAAAATGAGGAGAAGAGAGGGAAAGAAACGTGAAGAAAGAGTGAGAGAAGGAGGAGAAAAGGGAGAAAATGAGAAAAAAGAAAAAATGACAGAAAAGAGAGAAAAAAAGAGAGAAAATGAGGATAAAAGAGAGATAAATGGGCAAAGAAAGGAAATTATAAAAAAAGAGAGATGAAATGGAAAGAGAGAGAGAAAACGAAGTAAAAAGAGCAAAACAAGGAGAATGAGAAGACATGAGAAATAGAGAGAAACGAAAGGAAAAACAGAAAATTATGAGAAAAAGATAAAAATCTGGAAAAAGAGAAAGAAAATGAGGAGAAAAGAGAGAGAGAATGAGGAGAAAACAAGGAGAAAAAAAGAGAAAAGAGAAAAAAACAAGTTGAAAAACAAGAAAAGACAGAAAACGAGGAGAAGAGAAAGAAAATGATAAGGAAAAACGAGAGAGAGAAGGAGAAAGAAAGAAATAGAAAACAAGAATAAAACTGAGAAAAGAGAGAGAATGAGGAGAAAAAGAGAGCCAAAACAAGGAGAGTGAAAACAACGAGAAAGAGAGAGACTTGCACAGTATTGCCAAAGATTTACACGAAGAATGAACCAACAATTATTGATTCCATACAGAAACAACAATCACATAAAGATCTGTTAAATAATGAAGTGAACAAGTGCGTGCAGAACTGATACTGAAGGATGAGAAGGCAGAGAGAGAAGGCTTGTTAGAATATTTTACAATTAATTAACACTTAAAACCTTTAACTTTCAAAACGTCCTTTAAAACGTCACTCAGTGCACAACGTATTTCAGAAACCCCACATATTTATATACATTATGCCAATAAATCTACAGAGAGAGAGAGAGAGAGAGAGAGAGAGAGAGAGACAGAGAGAGAGAGAGAGAGAGAGAGAGAGAGAGAGAGAGAGAGAGAGAGAGAGAGAAATAAAGAGAGTGTCAACTAATAAATCATGAACCAGAATGAAAAGTCAGTGTGTGTTTGTATATGTTGAAGCTGCATTGATGGCAGAGTCTCAATAATCACGTCACACACACACACACACACACACACACGTTGACCTTGACAGCCTGAAGTGAAATGAGCTGTGGATCCTCACCTTCCAGTAGAGCCTTTATTCCAATTATGAGCTGAGGTTTATTTATGAAATCAATTTATATGCAGCTCTAATGTGCTTGGTGACGGTAAACAGCAGCGGTTACTGTAGGCTAACGAACTGCATTACTGAGCTCACAGACTGACTGCAGTGTCGAATACCTCAACCACACTCAAACTGCACTAGGACTGGCATACACTGTACAATCTTGGCACAATTTGGGGTCAATCTGTCAACAATAAGAAACCCTAAACAATCCCTTTAGCAAGAGTGTGAATCAACAAATACATAAGTGGTGTGAGGTCTCGCGGTTCGGTTATGACTATCATGCCAGCGATTTGGTACAATTCGATATCTCGCTGCATTGACGATGCTTTCCATAAACAATTCGATCATGAGCAGTGAATCGTGCACTGCTTATTAAGTAGTTGGTGCGTATTAATAACTCGCGGTCTCCTCCCTCAACATAGTAAGCTACCGCCATATAACGCATGTTTGATAAATGACGTCAGTACATAATAATCAATTACGATTATTACTGAACCAATACCGAATTGTTTGAGTCTGCACCATCGTGCATTGAAGAAACAATTCATTTCGACACCCCTAAAAGAGACACAAATAAAATTGTAAAAAAACCATAATCAATATGACACAAATTATAAAGTACACGCAAATATTCATAGTAGTTGTGCCTCAATTCAAAACAAATTGTAATTATTAATATATTTCCAGGAACAGCTACATGATAGGACACTTACGACTCATTCGACTATAATTAATATACTGTAGGTGTGCAACGGTTGAGTCTACTCACGGTTCGGTATGTCTCATGGTTTTGGTACGGTTTGTGCTATGCTTAGAAATGCCTACAGAACAATTCAAAGAACGATACACATATTTATTGGGTAACAAACACCTGACAATGCAACAGTTTCACACACACGACTGTAGATTTGCATGTTCTCACTTTATTTAAATAGAAGTAGCGCACTTAGAAAATTCATTCATTCATTTCCTTTTCGGCTTAGTCCCTTTATTAATCTGGGGTCGCCACAGCGGAATGAACCACCAACTCATCCAGCATATGTTTTATGTAGCGGATGCCCTTCCAGCTGCAACATCTCTGGGAAACATCCATGCACACTCATTCGCACACATACATACACTATGGACAATTTAGCCTACCCATTTCACCTGTACCGCATGTCTTTGGACTGCGGGGGGAAATCGGTGCACCCGGAGGAAACCCATGCAAATGCAGGGAGAACATGCAAACTCCACACAGAAACCCAGCCGAGGCTCGATCCAGTGACCTTCTTGCTGTGAGGCGACAGCACTACCTACTGCACCACTGCGTTGCCCCCATTTTGAAAATTGTACGTACATATAAAATGCTTAAGAAAATAAAGAGTAATTTCCCCTTTATCTATTTTACATCTGGACTCGACAGTCTCCAGCACTTATGCAGATAATAATGACGTCAACACATCTTAATAATTGAGCACGTTTAGAGTATTGATTACTTCTGTTTATATTATGCTTGCATTACCAAGGCAACAACACATTTTTATTTATGATTTCAGAGAGCTCCGTTACACTTGTCAGCACCATCGTAGTGAATGAAACTTAAGCAAAGAGAGAGTGTCGGCTCTTCACTCTTAATTCAGCGGGAACAGTCAGTCGAGAAGGAAACCGTTCTTAGCAGACAGCGGGTAAACAGAGTGAATAGCGGGAGTGATCGGGTGTGGAGGAACACCCAGCAGAAGCGGTACTGAAGTAACAGACCTGGTGTATGTCCGCGTCCGTATGGGACGCTTCTGTGTGACCCTGATCTGCCTGTTAGTGACCACTGATCTGGGCTACCTTTGCAACAACAAAAAGCGGCATTCGTTCTGTTTTTGTGTCTGTTGAAACACTGACGGCAATGCGCTGTGATTTGGCCTCACCTGCGCATGTGCGCTGCAACGTTATCTCCTTCACTTGCCATGCTGAAACCCACAGAAACTTCACACACACCAACACGTGAGGAAACGTGATGTCAACGATAGATTTACTTACTGAGAAGTGATTGGACATGTCTTTGCACGTGCAATAAGCGTGAAAGGTAATCAGAAGCGTACAAAGGCGCAACTGCTTTGTTGAGGTTGCTTTTAATAACAAACCAATATTAATAATGCATATTCTGAACCGCAGATCACAGGGCGCACCAAACCATGGGAGAACAACGGGACAATACTTTTTTTTTTTAGCAAAAACCGTTGCATCCCTAAGATGCAGTATGTATTATTATACGGAAACCTATCAACATAAGCTTTCATCATTGTGAATTTTGAAATGACTTACAAAGGTTAAAAATTTATTTTTAGTCAAACAATTATAGTTAATGTCGGCGCAATGGCCCGACATGTGGTGCCGTAGTACTTCAGGGCGTCCCGAGTTCAAATCCCGGCTCAAGGACATTTCCCGACCCTACCCCCTCTCTCTCTCTCTCCCACTTTGCTTCCTGTCTGACTACTGTCCTATCTAATGAAGGCAAAAAGGCCTAAAATAAATCTAAAAAAAACAATTATAGTTAATAGAAATGGCGTCATTTCGCAATAATTTATTATTATCAACGTTTAAAAAAATGATCGCAAATGTTTTGAAGAAATCTATAATGTAGAGCAAGCTTGTAGCAATATTCGGTGTTAACAATATAGCTGGTGTTAAATTGCAACAACGTAATAAAAAAATAAATAAATAAATAATAATAATAATAATAATAAAATAAAATAAAAAATAAATAATAATAATAATAATAATAAAAATAATAATAAAATAAAATAAAAATAAATAATAATAATAATAATAATAATAATAATAAATAAAATAAAATAAAAAATAAAAATAAATAATAATAATAATAAATAAAATAAAAAATAAATAATAATAATAATAATAATAAATAAATATATAAAATAAAATAAAAATAAATAAATAATAATAATAATAATAATAATAATAATAATAAAATAAAATTAAAATATTTAAAAAAATAAAAAAAATTAAATTAAATTAAAATAAATTTAAATAAAAAAAAACGTAATAACATTCCTTAAATTGAATGTATTTTATCACAGGGAATTGGAAAAATCACAGTTTTTCTGAGATACACTTTGACAAGATAAGTAATTAAACAGCATGTGAAATTTCCGTGCTATTTAAATCACCCTGTCCCCAGTGACGCTGGTGTTACCATTGTGTTAATACACAGGAATGTATTCATGCAGGAGTGACAGCGCCAACTACTGGCTATAGAGAAAACAGCACTTTTCCATGTTTTTACATTTCAAAAACACAAGAGAGCAAACTTTTGTGAATACACAGACCCAAATAATAATTAATATACATGGAAATAATCCATTAGAGGGCAGTCACTGAAATACTCATTGGAAAAACCCTGGAGTGTTAGTAAACCTAGAGTTAGTAAACTTAGTTAAGTATGCAGTTGTCAAGGTCACTTCAAATAAAATGCACCTTAAAATAAATAGCATCAACATTTAAACACTTTTCAAACACTGAAAACAAACAGGTGATGTTATTTTAGATTTGATCACAAAGCCTGTACTTTAATTATGCTTAACTGCTATATACTTGTACATGTTGTAAAGGATAAACACACACTCAAATCCTTGAGGATAACAGTTTAATCTCCCGCACTTCAATGCAAGTAATATGACTTACCTTGAACAAGATCTGGGCTGGTTTAACTTGAAGATCTCTCCCTCCATCCTCAATTTGTCTCTGCAAATCACTGACATCAGGAACACCTAAAGGAAACCCAAAACCAACAAGGTTGTAAAACATACAAACTACATAGCAAAAGACCAGCGTAGCCTTCTTAAAAGTTACCGAGCTCACAAATTAAAGACCTAGTGTCCTTTCATACTGCATGCCTGGCGCAATGTGGCTAAAAAACTAAAAAAAGCTGTGCTCTAAAGTCTTTTTTTTAGTTATTTAAAGAGCGTGTTAGTGATAGATGGCTCCAAAACGCAGATACACATTGCTTATTACACATACAGGGATGCACAGCAACACACAGACATCTTTAGGTATAAAAAAATGTAGGATTAAAGATTATTATTATCTAAATTATTATAATTACGCTACCTCCTCCCACACCTTCTTCATGTCAGGGAGCTTTGGTGAATCTAGCAATCCACTGAACGAATCCTATAAGAGTCGTTAGGATGATTAGGTAAAAATAAATGCAGATTATAAGACAATGAAAGCGTTTTTTGACCTTGAATGCAGATCAGCTTGTTAGTGGAGACCCCAAAACCAAAATATGACCTTTTATAGTGCAAAACAGGGGCTCTTTAACAGAATAAAGACAAACCTTTTAGGCCATGCATTATTTTTCCCGTCTCCAAAATGGCTAAAGTGGATTCTGACACATCCTAAGTGCACTTTAGACCATGTGACCCCAATGTTCAAGCTCACTTCTAAGCTTACCCTCAAGCGAGATACTTAGCAAGATACTCAAATCGCTTCAGGGGGATACGAGTGCTTTAAATGTATCGTAATTCACAATCTACGAGTGAATATTAGCCAAATTTAAATCCTCATAAGCCAGCTGTCAAATAGCAAAAAAAATGCTGCAAACTTGTCAAACAGAGTGAGCAAAATCCCAGACTTCTTCAATCTCTTTGTCCAAACTCCCCAGCAATTAAAAGACCAAGAAATGGTGCAACACTCGGCTAGTTTTTCCGCAGCTCTCCAAACCCTTATCCCAAAAAAAAAAAAAAAACCTCGGCGTAGGTCGCATTTGAGGAAGTATAGGTGCTGGATATTTCTTTCCTTGTCAGAACAATTGACAGACAAGGTCTTCCAATCTGTCCCCTTTAGCACTACCTAGGGACCCTCAGTGAGAAGGACAGGGTGCGGGCCCCTGGAAAATCGCACTTCTATCTTTGTTCACACTTTCCATTTCAAGGGCTATTTATCTAATAAAGTCCCTGACTCTGTCTCTGCTCAGCTCGACCTGCCGCTTCCTACCTGGCACCTTTAATTATTTCATGCCTAGGAGACAAGTTTTAACCAGAAGTGGCAGGGAAGGTTGTCCCTGACAGCTGGAGATTATTAAAGTTACAAACGCGGGGCTGAGCTGTTGTAACAGGTCTCCACACCGCTCTCTCTCCAGCACGGCGCGCAAAATAAGGGTCGAAGTTTAATTTATTGACTGCAAGGGAAGATCAAGGAGCGTCTGCTAGCGAGTGTCTCCAGAATGCACACACACACTGGGGCCGGGGGACTCGAGCAGACGCACCTAGGGAGAAACATCACTTCTCTGAGACGTACCACACACACACACACACGCATGCAGAAAGGTGCTTCATTAGAGCCGTGTTTTTTGGTGGCGCTCAACCCCCTGGTGACACGGGCAACTGCTGGGTTTGACTCTGACAGAAATAACAACAAAAGTGCTTGTAGCAGTTGCAGGAGATAAGCGCGTTGAAGAGGGGAACAACACACACATCATAAATTTTGAATTCATGTCCCATCTGTGCCCGTAGACCAGCTCACGCCACCAGACTAATGACAAACACACTCAAGTTTAGGATAAAATAAATAAACAAGTGCATTTATACCGGTTTGGCAGATATACAAGCAGCGAGACGTGCAGTGCTTTTGAGCGCTGGTGTTTTATAAATATGGCGCTCTATGAATATATATCAGAGGCGTATATGTTCGCATCTCCAGCCGTACGAGTGTAAGAAGGCGAATGTCACGAAACCATGTTTGGGATACATTTCAGAACGGCTTAAAATGTGATGCGCAACAGTAATATTCACGGTAACGCTTGAGCTTAAGGAGTAGCTACTCTTAATATTAACACAGATTCTCTGGAGCACCAGAGTTTTGCTGAAAGCTCCACAGATTTCTGAGCCCGCACTGCAATAAGAAATGTTTCTCTTGCTCAAAAGTATGTCTTGTTTATACTTCAAATAGATTAAATTGTTTTAATTCAAGAAGCAATTTATAGACAAGTAAAAAATATGATGTTTTCAGAAATGAAGGGAAAAAAAGGGAGTTTTAAACTTAAAACAAGCTAAATAATCTAATAAAAATGGGTGAGTAAAATAGCCTGGTGTTTGGTTTGAAAAATGGTTCGTTTGACATGTTATCTTGGTTGTTTTAAGTAAAAACTCACTTTATTTTTCATTATCGTTTCTGAAAAGATAAAACAATATGTTTTACATGTCCAGAAAATGTGTCTTGATTTAAGAATGAGGTCTGCACTGATATTGGAAAATCTGATATTGCAATGTTTCACTTTCTGCAATAAATATTGGATATGAAAACAGTTTCAAACGGTGTTTTGAGTAGCACTATTTAACAGTTTTCTAAGGCATCTAACAGTATTCAGGTAAAGAAATTAAATAACCACAATGCAATAAAAATGCTTTATTTTTACCTGGTTTTGTCTTATTTCCAGTCCAAATATCAAAAAAATTCCTAGAGCAAGTAAAAATATTGTTTTGTTTTCATCATCAGATAAAATAAGTCAAAATTAAGAGTTTTTCATTAAAACAAATGAAATGATCTGCCAGTGAGGAAGTAATCTTGTTTTCGCTTTGAAATGTAGATATTTGAACTAGAAACAAGACAAAAACTCTTAAGTATGATTTTTTTTGTTGCATAAATCAAGTAAATTCTGTATAAATACAGTGATTAAATACAATTCTGTAGCTCCTGGTCAACTATAATTCAGACTCAACATTGCATATCTTCGCAGTGTGACTATTACGGATGTGCACATTGCAATATCAATGCATTATTAGATTATCGTGCAGCCCTATTAAGAATGTCTAGATATTTACAGACAAATTTACAGATATTATATAGACAAAAAAAATTTATTCACAGTGCAATATTCAATCTATTTCCTTATTAAGTAAATTAGAGTTCATATATATTTATTTATTATTTTTTAATATAAATTTCAGTAATATAATTGACTAATATGCAAATGTTTAGATGATTTATGTGCAATACAACATGGAAAAAGTTATATTTTCAGTTTTTTTAGTGGATGTATGATATGAGAGAGCTTGGTTTACCAAACTAGTGATTTTAATTGGATGTGCATTGTCAAACTTAAATAAAAGATACACATTTACTTTACTTTTTGTCACGGATTGGTCAGGCTCTCACGATCCCCACTCACGAAGATCACCATCACCTGACTTCTAATGAGCACACAGCTGCATCACATTCACGAGCACCAGATAAAAGCACAGCACTCCAGTCGCTCATTGTCCGGGCTCGTCTCGACGAAAGCGGACAACTGAGCGACCACTCAGCGTAGTCATCCTCAGCTAAACAAACGATTTACTTACCTGTTCTCTTTGTATTCCTCCCTAGTCTTCCTGGTCCTCCCGTATCGTCCTGTCTTCCAGTCCTTCCAAGTCTGTGTCATCCTCTGTCAGCTGTATCTGGTGTGTGCTGTCCATCCTCGTGTATTCCTGTTACCCAGCCACGGAGGAGAAGACCCCAACATCATTCCTGATCCTCCTGGCTATCCTTCATGTGCTCCTTGTTGTCATTCAATAACACCCTAACGTTTCCTTACCTCTGTCTCCTGTCCGCTTCATAACAGAAGCCCGGACCCATAACGACGACAACATGAGCACCGAGCACTTCCGCCTCCACAGTTTCTTCTTCGGCCCTTCCTTCCAGTCCCATGGCCCGACCAGCGCCCTACTCAGGCGGAGCGGGGGAGTGCAATGGTTTTCTGTTACAATGTTCCCTCATATTCGAAATGCAACCTTCTCTATATCCCACAGATAAGTCAAAGATCGCCTACATCGTATCTCTACTCTCTGGACCTGCACTTAAATGGGCTGAGACGATCTGGAACCAAGCCGGGCCGGTCATGAATTCCATCACTACCTTCACGGAGTATTTCAAAGAGGTGTTTGGACGTTCTGATGGGGAAGTAGCCGCTGGAGAGCAGCTGTATCATCTAAAGCAAGGTACTCTATCTACACAGGAATATGCTCTCCGGTTTCGCACTCTAGCAGCTGCAAGTGGATGGAATGAGAGATCGTTGTTGACCACGTACCGGCTCGGCTTGGAACCCACTCTCCGAATCCAACTGGCCACATTAGATGATACAATGGGTCTGGAGAGATTCATCCAACATTCTCTCCGATGTTCCGATCGTCTTCGTTCCTATCAACAGGACACCATCACCCCCTCGTCTGCACTCCTCCAATCGCCTGAGTCAACAGCCTCTCCAGAACCAGAACCCATGATAATAGAGTCTGGAAGACTGACATCAGCGGAACGACAGAGGAGGCTGACCCGGGGTCTGTGTCTATACTGCGGTGTCAGTGGACACACCCGTATGGAGTGTCCCCTTCGTCCCATTCGGACTTCAGTGAGTGTATTCAGTACGAATATTGAACAATGTAAACCACTTACTACCACCGTACAAATAACTACTGCCTCTATTTCTCTCCTTGTCACAGCCCTCATCGACTCCGGGTCAGCAGGGAACTTCATCTCCCAATCCCTCTGTCGTCAACTCCACCTCCGTACTGAGGCGTCCTCGCATATATACCAGATACAACCGATAACCCAGTGCACTCGATCTTCGACCCGTATCCATCGACAATGCGAAGACATCCTTCTTCAAGTGGGGGTGTTACATCAAGAGAGGATTCAATTTCTGGTTCTGGAGGGTGCAAATATGGACATCATTCTAGGGCGCCCGTGGCTGGTGAAGCACGATCCCATCATCTCTTGGGGCACAGGAGAGATAAAGAAATGGGGATCTGGATGTACACCTGCCTGTTTTCCAAATCTCCCTCTTCAAGGTCGGAACCCCATTTCTTTGTTTGCAACATCGGTCGAGAGCCCTCCTGAGAAGCAGTCTATCCACATTCCTAAGGAGTACAGCTCCTTTCATGATGTCTTCTGCCCCAAGAGAGCTTCCCAGCTACCGCCGCATCGGCCATGGGACTGCGCGATCGACCTAGTTCCAGATGCCCAGTTGCCAAGAGGTAGGATCTACCCGCTCTCGCTTCCAGAGAATCAGGCAATGGAAGATTACATAAGGGAGGCTCTGAGTCAGGGGTACATACGTCACTCAAAATCACCAGCCGCCTCAAGCTTCTTCTTTGTGGCCAAGAAGGACGGAGGGCTGCGTCCATGCATCGACTACAGGGTCCTAAATAACGGTACAGTAAAATACCGATATCCCCTTCCTCTGGTACCAGCCGCTTTGGAACAGCTCCGAGAAGCTAAAGTCTTCACTAAATTGGACCTCCGCAGCGCGTATAATCTGATAAGAATACGTGAGGGGGACCAATGGAAGACAGCATTCGTGACCCCTACTGGCCACTATGAATATGAGGTCATGCCTTACGGTCTGGTCAACGCCCCCTCCGTATTCCAAAACTTCATTCATGAAGTCCTCCGGGAGTTTCTTCACCACTGTGTAATAGTGTACATAGATGACATCCTCATTTACTCCCGGAGTGAGGCCGAACATCGCCAACACGTTGCGGAGGTCCTACACACATTGAGAGAACATCACCTCTACCTCAAAGCGGAGAAATGCTCATTCCACCAGAAGTCGATTCATTTCCTGGGATACATCATTGACCAAACCGGTATACGTATGGATGGGAAGAAAATTGAGGCTGTTCTATCCTGGTCAGAACCCACTTCCATTAAGGAGCTCCAGAGGTTTCTTGGGTTTGCTAACTTTTATAGACGATTTATCAAGGACTACAGCAGGATTACATCACCTCTCACTAATCTCCTCAAGGGTAAACCCAAAGGACTGGAGTGGACCAAAGAAGCAGCCGCAGCCTTCCGCCTTCTTAAGAAGGAGTTCACAAGGGCCCCACTCCTGACTCATCCTGACCCAAATCTTCCTTTCGTGGTGGAAGTGGACGCATCCACCACCGGCGTCGGGGCAGTATTATCTCAACATCATGATACACCGCCCCGACTGCATCCCTGTGCCTATTTCTCTCGGAAGTTGAGCCCGGCGGAGCAGAATTACAGCATAGGAGACAGGGAGCTTCTAGCAATCAAGCTAGCCTTGGAGGAGTGGCGTCACTGGTTGGAGGGAGCCAAACATCCGTTCCAGGTGATCACAGATCACAAAAACCTCCAGTACATCAAAGAGGCCAAGAGACTATGTCCACGTCAAGCCAGATGGTCACTTTTCTTCTCACGTTTTGATTTCTCCATTTCCTATCGTCCAGGACCCAAGAATCTAAGAGCAGACGCTCTCTCTCGTTTACACGAGCATCACGATCATGAAGAACTCCCAACGAAGATTCTTCCCGAACACATCTCCATTTGTCCGATCACCTGGAACGCTCCTCCAGTCGTTGCCACTCCGGAAGCTCCTGCTCCGCCGGGATGCCCTCCTCATCGGCAGTTCATACCACCTGAACACCGGGTAGATCTGATCCACTCCTTACATACCTCGCTAGGCACTGGACATCCAGGGATCAACAATACTCTCTCGCTAGTATCCCAACGATTCTGGTGGCCAAACATGGCAAGGGATGTGAGGCAATATGTTCAGGGCTGTAAGGACTGTGCCCAATCCAAGAGCCCACGTCATCTACCCGCTGGAAAGCTCCATCCCTTGCCGATTCCGAACCGTCCCTGGTCACACCTAGGAGTGGACTTTATCACTGACCTCCCTTCGTCAGAAGGTAATACCTGTATTCTAGTCATAGTAGATAGATTCTCAAAGTTTGTCAAACTAATCCCTCTGAAAGGTCTTCCCACAGCCTTTGAAACTGCCGACAATATCTTTAATCAAGTCTTCAGGTCATTTGGTATTCCAGAAGATATTGTGTCGGACAGAGGTCCACAGTTCATCTCACGTCTATGGAAAGCCTTCTTCAAGCTCCTAGGTGTGGCCGTCAGCCTCTCTTCTGGATATCATCCCCAAACCAACGGGCAGACAGAGAGGAAGATTCAGGAGGTGGGACGGTTCCTGAGGACCTTCTGCAGTGGTCACCAGAACTCCTGGAGCCAGTATTTAGGCTGGGCAGAATATGCCCAAAATTCACTGCGGCAACCCTCCACCGGACTCACGCCATTCCAGTGCGTCCTGGGCTTCCAACCACCGCTCTTTCCCTGGGATGGCGAACCATCTGATGTCCCCGCAGTGGATCACTGGTTCCGGGAGAGCGAGAGAGTCTGGGACGAGGCTCATCAACATCTGCAGAGGGCAGTCCGTCGAAGCAAGGTAACCGCCGATAGGAGAAGGTCTGAAGAACCCAGATACACACCCGGACAAAAGGTGTGGCTATCCACCCGGGACATACGCAGTGAAGGAGATCTTGCGTTCCCGACGTCGTGGTGGCCAGTTGGAGTACCTGGTGGACTGGGAAGGGTACGGCCCCGAAGAAAGGACATGGGTTCCCAGAGCTGATATTCTCGATCCTAGTCTCATGGTGGAGTTTCATGAGAGCCACCCTGAGTTCCCAGCGCCTAGAGGCAGAGGGAGACCACCACGGCGTCGGAGGTGTCGGCCCTCAGGAGCGGGCCCTGGGGAGGGGGGTACTGTCACGGATTGGTCAGGCTCTCACGATCCCCACTCACGAAGATCACCATCACCTGACTTCTAATGAGCACACAGCTGCATCACATTCACGAGCACCAGATAAAAGCACAGCACTCCAGTCGCTCATTGTCCGGGCTCGTCTCGACGAAAGCGGACAACTGAGCGACCACTCAGCGTAGTCATCCTCAGCTAAACAAACGATTTACTTACCTGTTCTCTTTGTATTCCTCCCTAGTCTTCCTGGTCCTCCCGTATCGTCCTGTCTTCCAGTCCTTCCAAGTCTGTGTCATCCTCTGTCAGCTGTATCTGGTGTGTGCTGTCCATCCTCGTGTATTCCTGTTACCCAGCCACGGAGGAGAAGACCCCAACATCATTCCTGATCCTCCTGGCTATCCTTCATGTGCTCCTTGTTGTCATTCAATAAACACCCTAACGTTTCCTTACCTCTGTCTCCTGTCCGCTTCATAACACTTTTAATCAAGTTTTGAGTTCCTCGACTCTTTTTTTCAGCTCATTTAATTGTTATATTTTAATCTTTGACAAAATTCTGCACAGAAACATACAAAAAGTCCAGATTTTACAGTAAGTTCATAGATTCTGTCTGGTCCTATTATTAAGATTGGCTGTTTATTAGTACATAAGCAGGTCCTACTTACAGTATATATGAAGTGTCCTTAACTAATATGTACTTACACTGAAATTAAACATCAATTAAATTGTATTTAATGTGTAATTACACACTTTTACATTGTACTTGTGCTTGATTAAACATCTGCATGTAATTACATCTATAATCAATTTCTGTATTGACATTTATAATTACACTGTTGACCATTCCTAACACCTTAACCCATCTCTAAACCTACCCATTCCACCAAACCTGTCCCTAACCATACCCGTATCCCACCTCAAGAGCACCAGAAGTCAGTACATATGCAAGTACAGATGTAAGTGCATAGTAGTTAAGTACAATAAATATTAAGTGGGACCATTATGCATGATATTATTCTTCATCCCTAATCCTACCCAATGTCTAAAACACAACTTCTACCTTAATAACGATTAATAAGCAGCAAATTAGAAGTTCACCAAGCTAAAAGTTATACTTAAAGCTTCATTAATAATGAGAGTTGTACCTATAGTTAATTTTACAGTAGGAATATGGAGGGTAAAAATGCTTAAACATCCTGCCAGTAATGTCATTTAAAAGAAACCATCTTAATTTTCTTCATGCTAAACCCAGAACTCTTCTTCATGAGTTTCCAAATATTGACATTAGTAAACATGTGCAAACTTGAGGATGTTGCGTACAGAATGGCAGACACGCGTTCGCCCGGAGGCCAGAATATCAGTGATTTATAGACTTAAACAGCGATTACCACATTAGCACATTCCTCATGTCATATAATCACGAAAGTCAGGATTTCTGCAGGTTTTCCCAGAACGAGACACACATTTAATCAGCTCATGTTGTGAATGTTTCAAAAACACTTTAGTTTTTTAGATTTTAATATGTAAACAAACCCTCAGATGAAGGAAACTTTAGATTAAAAAATGGTTTATAATGAAAAGAGAGCACCATTATTAAACTGAAATGTATTTATTGATCAACCATCGTCAACTGGATTATATTAGAATGACTGCTGCTGAATTTTTAGGAGTTGTGTTTTATACATTACTGCATTATTTCCAATAATATCATATAATACAAATCCCATAATATCAGCTGGAACCAGTCTGGCCATTCTCATCTGACCACTGGCATCAACAAGGCATTCGCGCCCACAGAACTGCCGCTCACTGGATATTTCCTCTTTGTCGGACCATTCTCTGTAAACCCTAGAGATGGTTGTGCGTGAAAATCCCAGTAGATCAGCAGTTTCTGTAATACTCAGACCAGCCCGTCTGGCACCAACAACCACGTTCAAAGTCTCTTAAATCCCCTTTCTTCCCCATTCTGATGCTCGCTTTTAACTGCAGAAGATCGTCTTGACCATGTCTACATGCCTAAATGCAGTGAGCTGCTGCCATGTGATTGGCTGATTAGACATTTGCATTGATGAGCAGTTGGACAGGTGTACCTAATAAAGTGGCCGGTGAGTGTATATCTATTTTGATATGCATTTCGGTCTATTTAAAGTGTTAGTTATCAGTCTTTTATTACATGAATGCACTTTTCCTTTGTTAATGAAAAACACTACTGAAGTATCTCTGTAAAATTAGCGTCTTTAATTACAGGTGCAGCACAGCAGTGGCCGTCGAGTTTCTCATTGTATAAATATATCCAGTGATTACAGCAGAGAGAGAGAGGTCTACGGCCAAGTGTAATTAGATTAAATATAATTTAGTGTTATGGTGCACTGTTCAATAGGTTTCTCACTAGCTTTAATGAGCTGTCATCAGTACAATACAAATCCGTTTTTTCCCCTCTCTCTCTCTCTCTCTCTCTCGGGCGAGCGCAGAGTCACATCACTATATTTAATCCCCTGCAGTTAGGCTAATATTATCGCCCCATTCCCACAGCACTGATTTAGGTGTGTGTAGGAGTCGTTACAATGAAAAATAAACCCCCCCACCTGCCTGCGCCTATTCATTTCACCCCCACTACATAGACAACTAACCTAATCTGACTCAACTACGCATTTAATATGGCAACTTTATGAGGGTAGTTTATTCACAAACATGTACACAGAATGAGTCGATTGCTGGAACTACCCATGCTTATTCATAAAACCCCAGCAGATGTGTGTGTGTGTGTAAATAGAGAGCGCTCGTTCTGGAGAAAGTCTCCTGGTTCTGCTTGGGAATTTGTGTCGGAGTGAAATGTTGTTTGTAGAGACGCACGCAGTCTTAAAAGCATCTTCCTCTGTTTACCTTCACAGAAACGTGCCTGGCTGTTTCTAGTTTAGACTGGCTGGTGTGTAGAAGAGAAAGATATACTATATTTTTAACAATAATCTTCTTTTTTATTTTAGAAACGGCACACTGCAATGGGAAATGCGGTTTATTATTGTAGCTAACTAGTTTTCTTATCAACATGGTCAATAAAACGTCGTATTAAATCTTTGTTTGACAATTTGATGACCCTCCGAATTTTTTTTTTGCTATAAATAAATGACATTTTCCCAGTACTGGGTTGCAGCTGTGTAAAACATATGCTGGAATAGTTGGTGGTTCATTCCACTGTGGTGGCCCCTGATAAATAAGGGACTAATCGAAAGGAAAATCAATGAATATATGACATGTTAAATAATCAAAATAAAGAGTTAAGTGTCTATTTTTAAGCAAAATAGCATTATTTTCCTTCATCTTCATGCGTTCATGTTTTAATATCACTTAAAGAGCCGCTGTTTTGCATTATAAAAGGTCATATTTTGGTTTTGGGGGTCTCCAATAACAGGCTGATCTACATGCAAGGTCAAAAAACACTTTCATTGTCTTATAATCTGCATTTATTTTGACCTAATTATCCTAAAGACTCCTTTAGGATTCGATCTGCGATTCATTTGTTCCCAAACCCCTCATTAGCTCGATCATAATCTGCGCTGGTTGGTCCGATGACCCAGTCTGTTGTGATCGGCCGACTGGGTTTAGTTGGATACAGAGAGAAACGGCCAACACGGTGATGAAGTAGCAGAGTATGTGAGAGCCCAATGCAGGAATGCATTAAAGAAATGCAGTTAAACACCAGGATATTACTCTACACTTAACCCTGACCCCACATAATTACATCAACACACATTCACCATTAATACACACAGTGGCAAAAGCTGAACTATTTTAAACACTGATTGTGTGTGTAGGATCAGCTCATGGTGGCCACAGCAAAGATAAACGGTAGAGGATCGCAAGTTCAGAAACGCATTTGAATCAGTAAAGGAAGAAGCACATCACGTTTTCAACATGGTTTTGGTCACAAATAGTGAATAGCTCCATGAAGATTTAACCAGACAGATACAGTTCAAGCACTGATCTATAACCAATCCTTGATTACAAACCATTTTAAGGTCAATATTATTAGCCCCCTTAAGCAATATTAGTTTTGGATTGTCTCCAGAACAAACCAAATTTGCCTAATTACCCTAACCTCACCCTAATTAACCTAGTTAAGCCTTTAAATGTCACTTTAAGCTGAATACTAGTATCTTAAAGAATATCTAGTCTAATATTATGTGCTGTCATCATGGCATATAGAAAAGAAATCAAACATATACTCAAATATTATAACTTAATTTTTAAAGTAATGCATTACTTTACTCATTACTTAGAAAAGTATTATCATTATGTAACTTGCAAAATTGTATTGCATCGTATTGTATTGAATTGTAATGCATCATCCCCAACTAGTGTCGCTAACATTTGAGGGCTGTTGAGCATATTCTTAAACAGCGCTTGTTGGCGATTGTGTTAACATGCTCAACAGAAATGACTGTGATTGGCCGTGAAGGTCATCAGTTTACTGAACTCACCGCTGTTTACTGAGTGTAACCACGGATACAGCAACACTGGAGCGTTTTAAAGTCACGAAGATCAGCTGGTTTGTCTATAAGCTGTCATAAGCTGATGAATTGTGTCTTTAAAATGCTCCAGTGTCCCTGTATCTGTGGTTACACTCGATAAACAGCGGTGAGTTAAGTCAAAGTTCCTTTAAGGCAAGTCATCTCACCTGGCAGACATCTTTGAAACGCCTCTCAGGCAGTTTGCTCGGGTATTCTGTCTGAATGGGGAAACATCAAATTCTCCAAAACTGTTTGCCAAGCTTACGATTACATCACATATTTGTAATCACCAATAAAGTTAAACAACAACTGTCTCATAAGTTTTGTTTCTAAAAGTTCCAATCAAACAAAATCTGCATTTTTTCAGGTTGCCGAGCTAATGTGCAGTCGATAAGAACGAGTTCACGACACCAACCTCATTTATGGCCGTTTTACACATTATCTTACTCTGGAAAATGATCGCCAGTCAAGTTCTAATTCACAACTTGGTCTTGATGGCGAATCTCCTCCAGAAATGACAGTGACTCTTTATTTACAGGTTTCTGGGTGTTCAAGTAGTTGCTGTCATGTGATGTGTGTTTGACAGAACGGACTGTACCTCGCGTTCATTTCAGACAGATTACAAAACCAAAAAACTTTAGTTTTCAAGAGCACTTGGTTAATTTAAAAGATTAGATTTCAAGCTTTATGTGGATATACTTCTGTCTGTGAAGCAAGTAAATCGTGACACCCTTCGTTTTTGAACTACTCTCCCGTCTTCATTTGGAATAAAACTTCCAAGTAACTCAACAAGTGTAAGTGCGAAGGCAATTACAAGCACGGTGGGAGTATTTATAGTCGTGGACATGCGACCTTATTCAGTTTTAGAAAGCTCCAATTTTACGCATTTAATTAGCGTGCTACAACGGTGCTACGAAATCCCAAGTAGAACGCATTTCACAGCTACGGTGATGCCCTCCATGTACAATAATCTGAAGGAGAAACTTATTGAAGTTATTGAACGGTTTGTTGCAATCAGTTTCCTCAAACGGTTTGAGTTACCCAGTTTTTGAGTTTTACAGTGCAGTATCGTGACAACCCTACCCCCAACACTGTGTAGAGATGGAATAACAGAAAATGTTAGCGGTTTTAAAACCACAGTAAACCAGATATCGTCCCATGCCTAGTCACGAATAGCTCCAGTTTGAAAAACGACTGCGCTCTAAGGTTAAAAACACACTATAGTAATAGCATAACGGCTCCTGGAATCAGTATTATGGTAATTCTCAAATAAAGTGGGAGAGGTAGTGCGCTTTGCAGTGTGCAGTCGGTGTGCCGGGGCAGTCAAATCAGTGACAGCGCTTTGATGGTAAATCTCCTATGCGAAAGCGAGAGTGGACCCTTCACCAGAGTGTCTAACTAATCGTCATCTTGGTCCAATCAGCTGTCATCTCCCGCTTAAGAGCCCGAACCCCACGCCTGTAGTCAAATTGCTCAGCTTCACCGGACTGTCCAATTACATCTAATTGTTATCAGTAGGGGGGTGCTGGAAATCCAGAGGGGGGGTTGGAGCCTGTATGGGGCTGACAGCGGAGCTTATCTGGAAAACCGCCGCTGTCATGTTCTGCAAATGCCCCCCCAAGCCCACCTCTCACCAGCACATCATTCCCCATCCACCCCCCCGAGATCCTAAACTTTCGGCGCTCTCTCTCCAGTGCAGAGAGACAGTGATCTAATTGAAGAGCTCTAATGACAGGGTTTTGCATTGGAGCATCACTGTCAGAATGAAGGCTCTCATATTAGGCTCTGTCTACATTTTAGAGCGTCTCTTCTCTTGTTTTTTTCTGTGACTGCTGTCTTCGGACGCTTTGTTTTAAAGAAATGTGTTGAAAATTATGATTCAAAGTCAAATTATACTGAATGCATTGGTTATTAAAAATGAAACTGATATTGCTTAAAAAAACAGAAGAGGACATGAATGTTACCAAAAAGTGGAGGAAAACACTGAATAAAATGTGGAGGAGAAGCTGTCACTCAATAGAGTAGCTGAAGGAATGAGTCCCGGAAGAAGTTAGAGAACTAACAGAGTTTGTTTACTATTAAAATGTGAATGGGGAGTTATTAAATTGAAATGATTGTGATTGGTCATGTTGGTTGATTGATGTAGTGATTAGCAGTGGGACTCATTAGGCACTTCATGATCCGATCTGATCCAAGGAGTCACGATCCAATTCCAAAATGATTCTTATCCTACTTTCTTCCCCATTTCTCTGTGGAAACAGAATGAATATTGTGTCTGACTCCATCATGAGCTTGGAGGACTGCATCCATACATCTCTGCAATGACTCAAATCACTGATTAATAAAGTCATCTGGAATGGCAAAG
The DNA here is from genome assembly GCF_903798145.1 of Danio aesculapii. Classification (NCBI taxonomy): domain Eukaryota; kingdom Metazoa; phylum Chordata; class Actinopteri; order Cypriniformes; family Danionidae; genus Danio; species Danio aesculapii. The sequence continues at coordinate 913,262 of NC_079459.1, forward strand.
AAAGCCTTCTTGCAGGACTCAAGACTCTTTGTGTTCATCTTCAATGCCTCCTCCTTCATCTTACCCCAGACATGCTCAATAATGTTCATGTCTGGTGACTGGGCTGGCCAATCCTGCAGCATCTCGACCTTCTTTGCTTTCAGGAGCTTTGATGTGGAGGCTGAAGTATAAGAAGGAGCGCTATCCTGCTGGAGAATTCGCCCTCTCCTGTGGTTTGTAATGTAATGGGCAGCACAAATGTCTTGATACCTCAGGCTGTTGATGTTGATCATCCACTCTGCAGATCTCTCGCACGCCCCCATACTGAATGAACCCCAAACCATGATTTCTCCTTCACCAAACTTGACTGATTTCTATGAGAATCTTGGCTCCATGTGGGTTCCAGTAGGTCTTCTGCAGTGTTTGTGATGATTTTGATGCAGATCAACAGATGATTCATGGGAAACATCCACCTTCTGACACTTTCCCAAACCATCAACTAGAAGTCAAGCTATTATTTGTTTCTCTTACAACTGCGATCTATTACAAGACTTTTGTCACGTTGTGTAGAGGTAAACCTTGATTCCCAGTTACTCAAAGTGTGGTAAGACTGCCCAATCTCAGTCACAGTCATTTATTTAAGGCAAATTAGCCAGTTTGGAGGCAAAACCTAATAAACAAACAAGCGCACCTCCACATCACAGAATAAGCTCACTACAGTTCCTACAGAAAATCATCATACCCTGTGAAAAGGTATACCTTTGCGCATATTACAACCTGCTTTATAAAAAAAACCTTCAGGATTAAGTTGTAGAAAGGCCCAGGTTAGTAGAACAAACCGTGTTGTGTGTTCAGAGATGCTCTTCTGCAGACCTCGGTTGTTATCTGTTGCCTTTCTATCAGCTGGAACCAGTCTGGCCATTCTCCTCTGACATCAACAAGGCATTTGCGCCCACAGAACTGCCGCTCACTGGATATTTCCTCTTTGTCAGACCATTCTCTGTAAACCCTAGAGATGGTTGTGCGTGAAAATTCCAGTAGATCAGCAGTTTCTGAAATACTCAGAGCAGCCCGTCTGGCAGCAACAACCATGCCACGTTCAAAGTCTCTTGAATCCCCTTTCTTCCCCATTCTGATGCTCAGTTTGAACTACAGCAGATCATCTTGACCATGTCCACATGCCTAAATGCATTGAGTTGATGCTATGCGATTTACTGATGCATTAAGGAACAGTTGGACAGGTGTACCTAATAAAGTGGCCGGTGAGTGTACTTCAGCATTTCATCTGGCGGAGAGGAAGAAAAGCGGGTCGCAGTGATAGTTTTACACAAGTTATCGTTTTACCATACTAAAATGCATCTCAGAGAACTTCACTTTCTGAAAAATGCTGACAAAAGGCGTCGGGCGAACATGCTTCTTTTTTTTTTTTGGTTTGTTATTAATGAAAATACAATAAGAAATACTTCAGGGGGAAAGGAACTAATTAGAGCACAGATCAAAGAGTGTGTGTAATTCAGCGTCTGAAAGAGGAAACAAACACAAAACACTACCGCTGTTTCCAAATTCTCTGAAACACGTTTTACAGACGCTATTGTGGTATAATGATAGTGTCCCAAAAACTCAGAAGGGTGTAACGCGGATGTCGTACAGACAGTTAGATTAGCTTACAACAAACTTTCCGCTCTGTAATATCTCCGGAAACGCAGCAGCAATCAATTATCTCCTATCATAAATGTTGTCTTAATCCAAAGCTGGCAATCAAAAGTGAAGATATCTTGTAAATTAATGATTCCATTAATTAGAGCGAGCGATTAGCATATCAATTAAGCGGCGATGCAGATGGATCCTGCGGCCGCTCTGAGGGAATTGCACATTTAATCTGCTCCGTCATTCCCAATAACGCTGCTGAAACTCACACGAGCGCGAGGGGTGTGTGAGCTGTCAATTCACATCAGCACACACCGGCGTTAAGCTAACGTTGCAGAAACACTCAAATAACCCGCCGCATTTCACTTCTGCTGGAGTCCTGTAATGCTGGAGGATGAACGCACGCTTTATCATCAATTACTAGCAGATATTTCAAGCAGATTGAATATTGCATCGTTTATTTCTACATGCACGGTCTCAATGGCCAGTTAAAGTGTTCAGGAATTTCTTTTCTTTTAATATAGTTTTTGTTAGTTTTTCACAAATTTTTAATTATATATATATATATATATATATATATATATATATATATATATATATATATTGTTCTTTTATAAATTTTGCCCTTTTATAATAAAGCATGTCTGGTGTCTGTGCTAAATACTAAAAAGCAATACGCGGAAAATAAAATAAAATAAAAAATATATATATTTTTTTAATTAAATTAAATAAAAAAATTCAAACAAACAATAAAAAATTTATTAAATTAAAAAATGTAATACAATATATAAAATTAAATTGAAAATAAAATATCTAAAATAAAATTTAATTAAAATTTAATTAAAACAAATATTTTAAAAAATAAAAAAATAATAAAATACAATACTGCATACAAAATAAAATTAAAATTAAATTAAAATAAAAAAATTAAATATTTAAATTAAATATATAAAATAAATTAAATTAAAAATAAAACAAGAAAAATAATATAAAATAAAATGAAAAAATACAATATGTAAAAATAAAATTAAAATAAAACAAACCCAAAAAATTTATAAAAAATTAAATTAATTTAAATATATAAAATTATATTAAATTCAAATAAAAATATAAAAAAATTTAATTAAATAAATAAAATTAAATAATTTTTTTTAAATTAATTATATAAATTACTTTAAAAAATAAAACAAAAAAACAATATATAAAATTAAATAAATAAAATAAAATTACAATAAAAAATAAAATGAAATGAAAAAATAAAATACAATATATTTAATTTAATTTATTTAATATAATAAATAATTAAAATAAAATATATTATATTAAATACAATTTTTTATTAAATATATTGAAATACAATTGAAAATTGGTCAGAATATTTTTTTATTTACTTATTTACTTATCTTTTATTTATTCATTTTCTTTTCGCTTAGTCCCTTTATTAATCTGGGGTCACCACAGCGGAATGAACCACCAACTTATCCAGCATATGTTTTTATGCAGCGGATGCCCTTCCAGCTGCAACCCATCTCTGGGAAACATCCATACACACTCGTTCACACTCGTACACTACGGACAATTTAACCTATCCATTTCACCTGTACTGCATGTCTTTGGACTGTAGGGGGAAACCGGAGAAACTGTGGGGGAACACTGTAGGACAAGGAAACTGTAAAATATTACAAATGTTTTTATTTCGTTTGTCCTTTTGCCAGGCATTTTTAGATTTAAATCATAAGCAAGTATCAAACATGGGCATATTTAGTGTGTGACCAAACAGAAATGGTCAGTTCTACTCATGGAAACAGTTATGAGAGTACTGGTGTGTATCTGCATGTGTAAGTGTGTGTGTGTCCACGGCTGACTGTAAATGAGAGAGAAGCTTCTATGAGGTTATAAGTGATGAGGTGTGTTTGGTGAAGCGACACTGGATCGAGTGTCTCCTCAATAGGTCACACTTCCCTCTCCTTCCCCATTTACATCACACGCCGTCCACTCCCAGATCAATCCCACACTTATACATACATTTGCATGTGATTAAAGATCTGCTTTTAATCAAAGGCACTGATTAGCAGAACTTCTGACAGGAGACGCGGGTGTGTTTCTCCGTCTGCTGGCTCTTTCATACGGTTCATCTCTGCGTTTAATATAAGAACTCTGTGATTGAGGAGCAGACGAGATGTGTTTGAAACTATTTTGATGAATTATCATCTCATCAATGAAAATCATATCAATGAAAGTGCTTTATATTAACTTATTTTATCATTTTTATTTTATATATATATATATATATATATATATATTTATTTGTTTATTTTTATTTATTTAATTTGATATTTATTATTATTATTATTTTTTTTATTTAATTTCATATTTTAATACATTTTTTTGGTTTTATTTTATTTTATTATTTAACTTTTTAATTTTTATAATATTAATTAATAAATTGTATTATTTTATTTTATTTTAGCTTAGTTTTAACTTTTATTAATTTATTTTATTGTTTTATTTGATTTATTTTTATTTCATTTTATTAAAAAATGTTAATATTTCACTTTTTAATTTTTATTATTTAAATAAAAATGTTTTATTCAATTTTCTTTTAATATTTAATTTTATTTATTTATTTATTTATTTAATTTTTCATTTTTAGTATTTAATTTTATTTTATTATTTAATTTTTATTATTTAATTAAATTATTTTTTTAATTATTTTTAATTTATTTATTTATTTAATTTAACATTTTTTGTATTAAATTTTATTATTTAATTTTTATCATTTAATTAAATTATTTATTTATTTATTTTAATTAATTAATTTAACATTTTTAGTATTTAATTATTTAATTTTTATTTAATTAATTAATTTATTTATTATTTTATTTTTATTTTATTTTTTAATGGATTATTTAATTGTATAATTTAATTTTTATTATTTAATTTTTATTTATTAATTTATTTTTTATTTTATTATATTACTTTTTCATTTTTATTATTTTATTTTATTAATAATTTTTTTTTTTTTTTTTTTCTCACATTTTCTCTCTCTCTTTCTCTTACACACACACTCACTGGATGTTATAAGAGCAGGGTTTAGTGTGTGATAATGTGAGCGGTCTGACCATCTCCTGTATTTCTCCAGCTCTGAATTCAATAAGAGCCGGTGTACAGAGGAGTTTGGAAAGAAGATGGCGAGTCCTGAGATCTGTGGCAGGACAGAGGCCATTGTTGCGCTTATCTCTCAGACGGGACGCTATTTCCAGCGGGTAATGACTAACCACTGCAGTTCAATGTCAAGAAAATCATCCTAGTGTCAGTGTGTATTTAATGAGACTTACACACACACACACACCCACATGCGCACACACACACACGCACACACACGCACACACGCACACACGCACACACACACACACACACACACACACACACGTGCACACGCACACACACTCACACTTCCATCTTCTGAGTTCAGTTGTCTGATCCACACTTCCATAAATCAAGCATAAAACAGATCCAACTGAAGCGAGCCTCATGTTAATGAGATATTATTTACTCCAGCAGAGCGGTTATTAATAACAATAATCACCGCGCACAATTAGTCTGCCAAATAATGGGCCTAATTAATTAGCCAGACGCTAGATGTTTATTATTGTTGCATTAATAAGGAGATCAGTTTCACATGTGGGTCAGAGACAAAGCAGCAAAACAACCAAAGACTAATACTGCTTTACATTTCCCCTGTACATTTACATGGAATTCACTTCATTGTGTGTTTTTATAAGCAAAAATAGTATTATTATTATTACTACAACTACTAGTAACTACTACTTATTACTTATTACTACTACTACTCATTATTACTATTACTTAATATTATTTTTTATTATTACTATTGTTTTATTAATATTATTATTGTTATTATTATTACTATTATTATTGTTATTTATTATTATTTGTATTACTATTATTATTACTACTTTAATTATTATTTATTATTATTATTCCTATTTATTATTAATATTATTATTATTATTATTATTTATTTATTATTATTAATATTATTGTAACTATTATTGTTATTTATTATTATTTTTCTATTACTATTATTATTTATTATTACTCTTATTTATTATCGTATATTATTGTTATTATAACTATTATTATTAATATTATTATCATTATTATTATTATTATTATTATTATTATTATTATTAGCATCATTTATTATTATTAATATTATTATAACTCTTATTTATTTCTTGTTATTAATTATTTATTATTATTATTTATTATTGTTATTATTATTATTATTATTTCTATTATTATTGATTTGTGAGTGTGTGCACGCAGGTAGGAATGTTTGTGGGTGCACGAGAGTTTTTGCATGCAAGAACGTGTGAGTGTGTGTCTGTGTTGTGTGTGTGTGTGTGTATTCTGATTTTGTTGCATCTGTGTGTGTGTATATGTATATATATATATATATATATATATATATAGTATACACGAGTGTGCATGCAGGTGTGAGTGTGTGTGCAGGTGTGAGAGTATGTATGCGTGTGTGTGTGTGTGTGTATGTGTGTGCAGGTGCTATTGTGTGTTAGGATTAGGTTAGTATGTGTTAGTTAGTATTAATGTGTTAGGGCTAGGTGTGAGTGAGAGAGTTTTTGCATGCAAGAATGTAAGTGAGAGAGTGAGTGAGTGTAATTCTGAACTTGTTGTGTCTTTGCATGTGTGTGTGCGCAGGTGTGTGTGTGTGTGTGTGTGTGTGTGTGTGTGTGTTTGTGCAGGTCAGAAAGTATGTATGAGTTGTGTGTGAAAGAGAATGTCCATGCATGTCTGTGCATGTCTGTGCGTGTGTGTGTGTGTGTGTGTGTGTGCGTGTGTGTGTGTGTGTGTGTTTCTGGAATCTCAGTATGTCAAGCAGGCCAGCGGTGCCGCCTCACTGTGGACTAATTAACCCTGACAATACTGCTGCTTAATTTCCTATTTATATGTATCAAAGCAAATGGAGCTCCTTTATTCCAGCCCGTCACCGAGGATTTATCAATCAAATCAAGCGCTGGAAATTGGCTGCGTGTGTCATCGCACAATCCCACAGGAAAAAGCCCAGAGTTTATCTGCTGGAGATCTGGGTGACACCGCAGAGACAGATGCGCACTGACGGGAAACATAATAGACGGCGTCTTTGTGCCGGTGCTCGTCCCAGCGTTTAGATGCTTTATCTTTAGCCATTAATGAGGCAAGAGCATAATGTCTGTCTGTCACGTGTGTTAAACACTTACAAACACTTGTAATTACACACAGAAGGTTATGTTAGGATAATACACACTCGCACTGTAATTCTGCATGTTCACAGTGCAGGTATGCAGATTATCTGTATGAATAAAACATTTGCTAAAACAAAGCACGCTGAATGGTGCTCCACAATCTTACTTTTCATTTTTGCAGATAAAACTGGAAGTAATATCCACAATAAAGAACGTGGCATGGTGGTTGGTGCCAGACGGTCTGCTCTGAGTATTTCAGAAACTGCTGATCTACTGGGATTTTCACGCACAACCATCTCTAGGGTTTACAGAGAATGGTCTGACAGAGGAAATATCCAGTGAGTGGCAGTTCTGTGGGCGCGAATGCCTTGTTGATGCCAGAGGTCAGAGGAGAATGGCCAGACTGGTTCCAGCTGATAGAAAGGCAACAGTAACTCAAATAAGCACTCGGTCCAACCGAGGTCTGCAGAAGAGCATCTGAGTATTGCCTACTTGAGTATTGTTGTTATTGTATGAGCACAGTGTCTCCATCTTCTGATGGCTACTTCCAGCAGGATAACGCACCATGTCATAAAGCACCAATCATCTCAGACTGGTTTCTTCAACATGACAATGAGTTCACTATACTAAAATGTAGGGCTGCAACTAACGATTATTTTAATAATTAATTAATCGGTCGAGGATTTTTTTCAATTAATCTATGAATCGGATTAAAAAAAGGAAAGCATTCATGGTTAGAAAGTGCACAAACATGTTGTCCGCACTCAGCTAAAGCTTTTTTAATAATCAAACATCTCCGCGACATGAATCGATTATGAAATGCGTTGCCAACGCTTTTAGTAATCGATTTTAATCGATTTTATCAATTCGTTGTTGCAGCCCTACTCAAATGGTCTCCACAGTCACCAGATCTCAATCCAATAGAGCTCCTTTGGGATGTGGCGATTCACATCATAGCTGTGCAGCCGGCAAATCTGCAGTAAATATAATCTTTTGTTTTCTATACAACATTCAGGAATTAATGACAGAAATTACTATTTTTATTATTGAGATAATATAATGTAAAGAAAACAAAAGATGATATTTACTATAGACTGCATGGAAACACTGAGGCATGTAATACAATCTGATAAAAAAATAAATAAAAACAAAATAAATAAAAACAAAATAAATAAATAAATAAATAAATAAATAAATAAATAAATAAATAAATATATATATATATATATATATATATATATATATATATATATATATATATATATATATATATATATATATATAAATAAATAAATATATATATAAATATATGAATAAATAAATATATAAATGAATAAATATATATAAATAAATAAATATATAAATAAATAAATATATAAATAAATAAATAAATATATATATAAATAAATATATATATATATATATATATATATATAAATATAAATATAAATATATATATATATATATATATATATATATATATATATATATATATATATATATATAAATATATATATAAATATATGAATAAATAAATATATAAATATATAAATAAATAAATATATATAAATAAATATATAAATAAATAAATATATATAAATAAATATATAAATAAATAAATATATAAATAAATAAATAAATAAATAAATAAATATATATATAAATAAATATATATATATATATATATATATATATATATATATATAATATATATATATATATATATATATATATATATATAAATAAATAAATATATAAATAAATAAATATATATATATATACACACACACTTTAATCTTCTGATAAGTTATGATAAACTTTCTTTATATAAATTTTTCAAGATACCAACAATTTAATTTTCAACAACTGTTATTATAACTAGTTAAAGGTAAACTGAGAGCCCTAATTATTATCAGTATTTTCTGCTCCAGGATTGGCCAGCCCAGTCACCAGATATGAACATTATTGAGCATGTCTGGGGTAAGATAAAGGTGGAGGCGTTGCAGATGAATCCAAAGATGAACTCCAACTTGCATATATCACAAGAAGAAATAAATAAAATCTACAATTTTAACAGAGTAAAACATCCACAAATGCAAACTATAAATAAAAACTACATTCCAATGAAAGTAAAATAACACAGAAAATATAGTTAGCATGCTAGAATTAGAAACTATGACAGAAACTCAATAAAGAGCAGAGTTTATACACTGTAGGCCTGTTATTTGAGACTGAACCGGCACAGTTATAATGTGTATAAGTGTTGTCTATGTGAGTATACAGCAGTCTGTTTTGCATGTACAGTATGAACTGACAGCCTCCTCTACAAACACACACACACATGGTAGTACATGAGACCTCACTAACCTCCAATTGCAGCAGTTTAGTTCACGTGTCAAATGAGTGTGTGGTGGTGACATGACAGGTCTAAATGGTGGAAAAATACCAGTGATAAATGGTCAGCCGCAAGGGCGGATGCTCACACACACACACACACACACACACACACACACACGACACGCAGCGCAGTGTCACGACAATGTCGCTGTCACAGGTGTCAGGATGTGTGCTGTGCTGTCAATCACTCACTCTGTCTCTCTGACAGCGCTGACAGACAGACAGACAGACAGACAGGCTCAGAGTGAGTGAAAGTGTCAGGCCAATCAGTGAGCAGAACAGTCAGTGTGTCACTTCTGCTCTGACTCTCACCTGTTTCCCCACCGCCACTTAGTTTGCCTGGAGACTCCAACACAGGACATGCACACGCAAACCGAGCAAATTATTTTCAGCATCTTCATTCAGTCCCGATTATGAGCAAGATATAATATTAGTGCACTAATAAATCAAAACCAAATCATTCTTTAATTGACACTCTACCAGCAGCATGTAGGATAGTGTGCTCCGGGCAATGAGGAATATAATCCAGACGTTTAACATATAACAGTGAACATGCTTATGCACTTTTACACAATAGGCACACTTTATAAAACACGACACACTGAAGAAGGTTGGGTTGTTATAATGCAACATTGGGTCAAATACTGACAAACCCAATTGTTGGGTTAAATAGTGTATTTTATAATAAATCGGAAACAGTTAACCCAGTGCAACTACTCTATTTTTATATATTTAGTTTACAACACAGAACCAGCACCACACAGAAGCCAATGGGAAGTTGATAATGGACAGGTTATGAGGGAGTGCTTTGACGGGCAGGTTATGATGGGCAGGTTATGATAGGTGGGCAGATTATGATGGGCAGGTTATGATGGGAAGGTTAAGACGGACAGGTTATTATGCGCAGGTTATGATGGGTAGGTTATGATGGGTGGGTTATGATGGGCAGGGTATGATGGGTGAGTTATGATGGGCAGGTTATGTTGGGTGAGTTATGATGGGCGGGTTATGATGAGAAGCTTATTATGGGCAGGTTATGATGGACAGGTTATGATAGGCCGGTTAGGATGGGCAGGTTATGTTGGGTGTGTTATGATAGGTGGGTTATAATGGGTGGGCTATGATGGGTGGGCTATGATGGGAAGGTTGTGATGGACAGGTTATTATGGGAAGGGTTTGAGGAGCAGATTATGATGAGCCGGTTATGATGGGCAGGTTATGACAGGTGAGTTATGATGGTAATGTTGCGATGGGCAGGTTATTATGGGCAGATTTTGATGGGTGGGTTATGCTGGGAGGGGTTTGAAGGGCAGGTTAAGATGGGCGGGCTATGTTAGGCATATTATGACAGATGAGTTATATGGAGAGAGATTAGACTCAATAATAATTCACGCAAAAGACACGATGTACACATGCGTAGCCAAATTCACGTATGTAAAATATTTATTTATACTTACAAAAACAATTCACATGCACAAAATAAAAATACATTTTCATAAAATACGTTTTACAAATGCAAAACACCATTTGCAAATATATAAGAGTGTACAAGAAGTTTTGAATGTTTAAATTCACGAGTTCATCCTGAATGAGAATGTGCAAATCCTCTCTCACGTACGACTCACCCTGAATACGAGTGTGTGCACTTTTGAGACTTTCCTGTCAGCACACACCTCCCACGTGAGTCACTCGTGCCCTGTAGCCAATAAGATGCGAGCTTACATGTTGGTTAGAGGAACAGACTGCGCAAAAGGAGCGCAGAGTGGTTGACATCGAGTACAGCTCTCATCTGATTGGCTGAGAGGTACGAGTTGCCTGTTTCTTTTCTCAAAAGTGCACACACTCGTATTCAGGGTGAGTCGTACGTGAGAGAGGATTTGCACATTCTCATTCAGGATGAACTCGTGAATTTTAAACATTCAAAACTTCTTGTACACTCATATATTTGCAAATGGTGTTTTGCATTTGTAAAACGTATTTTATGAAAATGTATTTTTATTTTGTGCATGTGAATTGTTTTTGTAAGTATAAATAAATATTTTACGTACGTGAATTTGGCTACGCATGTGTACATCGTGTCTTTTGCGTGAATTATTATTGAGTCTAATCTCTCTCCATAGAGTTATGCTGGGAGGGGTTTGAAGGGCAGATTATGATGGCAGGGTTGTGATGGGCAGGTTATAGTGGGTAGGTTATGATGTGCAGGTTTTGATGGGAGTGTTTTGATGGGCAGGTTATGATTGGCAAGTTTTGATGGGTGGGTTATGCTGGGAGGAGTTTGAGGGGCAGGTTATGATGAGCCAGTTATGATGGGCGAGTTATGATGGGAAGGTTGTGATGAGCAGGTTTTGATGGGCAAGATTTTTTGTGGGCAGGTTACGATGGGTGGGTTATGATGGGCGGGTTATCTTAGGTTATCTTGAACTGGTTATGTTGGACGGGCTATGATAGGTGGGTTAGGTTGGGAAGGTTGTGATAGGCAGGTTATTATGGGCAGGTTTTGATGGGCAGGTTATCATGGGCAGGTTATGATGGAAGGGTTGTGATGGGCAGGATATGATGGGAGGGTTGTGATGGGCTAATAATCTTGGGCTGGTTATGAAGAAGGGTTTTGATGGGCAGGTTAGATTAGTGGGGCTATGTCTGAGTGATAATAATGGGCAGAATATGAAAGAGGTTTATGATGGGCATAACCCTATACCATATCGCTACCTTTAGGGCAGATTATGAGGTAGGGTTATAATGAGCAGGATATAATGGGCAGAGGCATCAAAAACAACTAATGAAGGATGAATTTTGAAGGTCATATGCCGATGTGCTTAGACAGGGTGAATTATGTTAGGGTGATATGACATGCTGATTTACAATAATAGAATATGTCATGACATAACATGTCATACATTATAAACAGCAGGTTATGAAGACTGACTTATGATGGTCATGTGCTGATATGCATATTGGGAAGTTATGATGGGCAGATTGTTATTTGACAGAGTTTGTAGGCAGATGCTATAGGTTCTGATGCCCATCTGCTGATGTGCAGGAACCACTGTGCAGATGCTGATAGGTGTGCTCATATGAGGTAGCACTGATGGTTTCCTGAGACTTTTGGGCTCTACTTCATTTAAAATTAAAACGACTGCCACAATCACCCCATCTGTGAACCGAAAGGGCAAAACCAGCCACTTTAAGCTGTCAGAGAGGAAGATGGATGAGCGGTCTGTCGGTTCACCGCACTACAGAGAGGAGCGAGACCGTGAGACGTGGGAGAGCTCAGATGATGTTTTAACTCACTTCACAAACACATTCTAGACCATTTTAAAAAGCCAAATAACCATTATAATGTCAGAAAGATGTGATGACGTCATCTGCGAAACATCAGTCTCGCTGCTAAACAGCTTTGGCTGGGGTCGAATCCTCCCCCTTGTTTGAGCAAACTGATACAAAGTCATTAGAAATGCACATTGCGCGACAACTACTGCATATTAACAACACTCAGGAGCCAATTAATCATTATGGCATCAATATCTAATTAACATAAAATTATTCTCTTTTTAAAAGTCCATGTTGGAGGTGACAGGGTTACCTCATCGATAATGCAAATGATCCATTAGCTAGACAGAGAGTCCAGACAGAGCTCACAAAGAGACTGCTTTCAAGCACACGTTTGGAGCACGGAGGTGCCAGAAACTTCTTACACTGCATCTTTTAAATATATATAATACAGATTATCCTTTCAAATGCCATGTTTTCTTTATATTTTTGTGCAAAACCTGTCCTCCAAACAGAAATTTGCACAACCAGACCGCAGTGGAAATCATAAGACTACATCAGGTAGCCACCAAGCTGTAGGTTAGATGCCACCAGTGCTATAAATATTACAAGATGATACGTAAACGACAACTCCTGGTCTGTTTTATATCAGCGATCATGTCGAATAAGAGGATTCTTAGGGCCTCATGCTGGCGTGAACGAGTTACTGCATCGTCTTCCCCCCTACATTCCCTCATTTTATCTCTCGGTGCCCATCATCTCAGTTTGTACTCGAGTCTGAGCGACAGGCGAGATCGCAGCTTAATACCAAACATGAAAAGGGTTTCCCAAGTTCAAGACTCCTCATTGATTAGCTCTTCCTCTCTCACCCTCCCCTTTTCCTCATATCATCTTCAGTTCTGCCGGCCGATCCAGTCCCTGCAGAAAACGCTATTGATTGCCGTGTCTGAACAAGACGAGCAGAAGATCCTCAGCGGCTTTCGGAAAATGTCAATGATGGTTTAAAGTCATGGAGTAGATAACGATGACACAGGTTATCAAGAACTTTTTTGTCTTTTTAATCAAGGGACGGCTGATAGATAAAACTCTTTAATTAAACTGGGATTTCATAATGTTCGTTTTACTCTACCATAATTGCGCAATGTTAATTTTTGGTAATGTTACAACAGATCTTGGTGTTTTCAAATCAAGACGCTGTAGTTTTAGACAGTCATGTTGGGATCTCTGTTTATCCACATCTGCTACGATCCCAGTTCACCCTTAGCAATCCTTCATAATCCCTTCTTTCCCAGTTTACCCTCCACAAAGTAATCTCTACACTCACAGTTCAAATCCCACATCCAACACTCCTAGGCTGTATCTGAAATTTCCCCCATACTCTCACTTGCTATTCCATGCACTGCTCCTCCATCGCTGTCTACTGAGGGAAGTGAATGAAAACGAGTGAGCGAATATGGACACTGATGCCATGTTGTTGACAATTTTCATTAGTATTGCAATTGATCATGGTGTTTCTAAAACTAAGAGAAAGATACTGTAGTTTTAGACAATCTTGTTGGGATGTCATCCCTTTTTCCACCAAAGTTAATATGGAGTCAGTGCCCTTGCCGGTTCTGAATTGGTTCGTCTGGTTAGTCTCCTCAGATCTACTTTGGTTTTCCACCAACTAAAGAGCCACCATAAAGCCAAGTCTGACTTTGTCATGTGTCAAACATGGAAGTGCCTAATACAAATCCGGCATCAACAATGTATTGCTTTTAATGTGGTTAGCATTCAGTGGTTCATTTTAGTACTGTTGCCTCGCAGCAAGAAGGTTGCTGGTTCGAATCCCGGCTGGAACAGTTGACATTTCTGTGTGGAGTTTGCATGTTCTGCCCATGTTGACGTGGGTTTCCCCCACAGTCACAAACACATGCGCTGTAGTGTATGAGTGTGTGTGTGAATGTGAGAGTGTATGGGTGTTTCCCAGTACAGGGTTGTGGCTGGAAGGGCATCTGCTGCGTAAAACATATGCTGGAATAGTTAGCGGTTCATTCCACTGTGGCGACCACAGATAAATAAGGGACTAGGCTGAAGGAAAATGAATGAATGACTTTGCAAACCTACATCAGCATCAAAACACAGTGAATATAACGTGTTGATGTAGTTTGTATAAACCAGGCATGCTTAAATCTGGCCCGCAAGGTCCACTTTCCTGCAGAGTTGAACTGTAACACTAATCAAACACAAATGAGCTTACTTAATCAGTGTGTTTAAAATTAAAGCAGAATATAGAAAAAACTGAGTTGATCAAGGTCAGAGCTAAACTCTTCAGCACATTGGCACTGCAGGGCCAGATTTGAGGAACCTTAGTATAGACTTTGAAGACAATGGAGATATATTCAAGGTTATTTTAGTATTCTTGTATCACACCATAATCTAAAAAGACAGAGATTAGCAGGAATAACGTGTTCAGCATTATGTTTAACTGCTATTTCAAATATGGCGCTCAAAAAGGACGTCACACGTGCACGTTGTTCACAATATCCCTGCCTTCTGCCCCTGATGCTAGTCTAGCAGTATTTTGGTGCTACTTGAGAACCATGTTTTTTGGTTCCGCAAAGGTTGAAGGACAAAAAACTGATTTGGACCTGATTTGAACACAAGAACTGCCTTGGTGGAAAAGGAGTTTCTATGCTCATCGATTCAGTTGGCCGGCCCTGGCCCAGTTGGAAGAGGTGTGCCATAGCTCGGTTCGGGTGGGCTTTGGTGTGGTACACTTGTAGTGTGAAAGCGCGCCTGAGCATGAAACTGAAGATGCGACGTCACTTTAAAAGGACTGTTTCATATGGATTTATTAATCATTCTTACTGTTTCAATGAACACAAACTGTCATGGTTTATTAAAGACGCAAACCCCTTACTGCACGACAGCTGATGCCATCAGCAAACCTCCTAATACCTGCAGCAGGAGGACTATTATGATTATTTATGTCAAAAGTCTGCCCATCAAAACCCTCCCTCATAACCAGCCCAAGATTACCAGCCCATAACCCATCCATTATATCCTGCCCATCATAACCCATACAACATAACCCACCCATCATAACCAGCTCATCTTAACCTGCCCTTCAAACACCTCCCATCTTAACCTGCCCATCAAAACATGCCCAACATAACCTGCTCGTAATAACTCGGCCATCATAACCCACCAAATATAACCTGCCTATCATAACCTGCCCATCATAACCGTAATTCATCAGTGGATCGCTTATAGACAAACCAGCTTTCAAAACACTCCAGTGTCCCTGTATCTGGGGTTACACTCTGCAAACAGTGGTGAGTTCGGTGAACTGATGACCTCAACGGCCAATCACAGTCATTTCTGTTGAGCACATGAACACAATGGCAAATCAGCGCTGTTTAAGAACGAGCTCAACAGCGCTCAAATGTAAGCAGTTACCAGACGTTTTAAAAATTCCAGTATCGTGACAACACTACTATCAACTGACTCTTGCACATTGCATATTTTCCCAGCATCATGCAAGCTCGAATGTCTACACTCTCGGTGTTCCTAACACTCGTTTCACCATCTGTAGATTCGCCTCATCGGTTAATGTCTTCAACACTCCCACACGATGTTAACAGTACACTTCCAGTGAGTTAACCCTCCAAACTCCCACTTAAATCATCCCAAACACGTCGAGTTCAAATCACATCTTAATTCACTCTGAAGAGGGTTCACCTGTTCCCTGCTTTTGTTCACTTATAAGGATCCACCGGAGATCTCATTAGTCTTGTCTCATTGCTGCGCAGGCACGACCCTAATGATGTATTATGAAGGGAAAAAAGAAAAAAAAGGCACCAAATTTTAAACGTAATATAAGTGAAATTGATTAATGAGAGGCACTTGCAGGAGGAAGAGAGTTACAATGATGCTGGAAATAAAAAATGATGTATTAATCCCCTACAATTACAGATGGTTCAATCCTCTCGACAACCGCTATCCATTTGAGATGCTATTAGCATGCATAATTATGCTAATTAAGCCGTAATTAAGTGTTAATCCTTCAGAGAGTCTACCCTTTCTTAGTGTGTAATTTTCTGCAAGATGGCAGTAAGCAGTTTTCCCAGGCTTTCCCGCTTTCTGGGCTGTTCTTAAAGACAACAGAGATGGCTGGATATGATTGCATTCTTCTACATCGGCACCTAGTCTGCTTAATTGGTTATCTTTAAAAAGCCCTTAGAGATTTCATTAGTTTGAAAACCATGAGTCGTTCATTTTTATTCACTTGATCTATGCCACCATTTTGGACTAATATATATATATTGATCCAGTAAAATCACTTTATAATTATAATAATAGTGCTGGACATTAATTGCATCAATTAATAGTGCTGGGCATAATTGCATTAATTCCATCCAAAATAAAAATATATATATATATACATAGTTGAATAATTAGCCCCCTGAATTATTAGCCCCCCTGTTTATTTTCATTTTCTCCCCAGTTTCTGTTTAACTGAGGGCAGATTTCTTCAACACATTTCTAATCATAATAGTTTAGTTATAGTCATCTCTAATAACTGATTTATTTTCTCTTTGTCATTTAAAGGCCTAACTAGATTAATTAGGGTAACTAGGCAGGTTAGGGTAATTAGGCAAGTTATTGTATAATGATGGTTTGTTCTGTAGACTAATCGAAAACAAATATAGCTTAAAGGGGCTAATAATATTGACCTTAAAATGGTATTTAAAAAATTAAAAACTGCTTTTATTCTAGCTGAAATAAAACAAATAAGACTTTCTCCAGAAGAACAAATATTATCAGACATACTGTGAACATTTCCTGAATCTGAGAAACATCATTTGGGAAATAAAAAAAATTCAAAGGGGGGCTATATATATATATATATACACACACACACACACAGTTGAAGTTTGTTTTGTAACTTTATAATTACAAAGAGTTAAGCGATAAAATTAATAAAACAAATAATATAAACACAAATAACATTTTGAAATAAATAAATGAATAAATGAATGAATGAAATTGATGAAGAAATAAAATTGATGACTGAAGGAATGAAATTGATGAAACATTAAAATTGATGAATGAATTTATGAATGAATGAATGAATGAATGAAAAAATTTAATTCATGAACAACTGAAATTAATAAATGAATGAAGAAATTACATGAAGAAATTAAATAAATGAAGAAATAAAATTAATAAATGAATGAAGATAAAGAAATTAAATAAATGAAGAAATGAAACTGATGAATAAATGAATGAATGAAATAAAGAAATTAAATAAATGAAGAATGGAAATTGAAGGATGAATGAATGAATGAAATTGATGAAGAAATTAATTGACAAATGAATGAATAAATGAAGAAATTAAACGAAAAAATTGAATAAATGAAAAAAATTAATCCAATGAATGAATGAAGAAATAAATGAAGAAATTAAATTGATGAATGCATAACTGAAGAAATGAAATTGATGAATGAATGAAAGAATGAAATGAAGAAATTAAATAAATGAAGAAATGAAATTGATGAATGAATGAATGGAGAAATTAAATGAATGAAGAAATTAAATTGATGAATGAATGAATGAATGGAGAAATTAAATGAATGAAGAAATGAAATAGATGAATGAACGAGTGAAATGAAGAAATTAAACAAATGAGGAAATAAAATTGATGAATGAATGAATGAATGAAGAAATTAAACGAATGCATGAAATTGATAAATGAATGTATGAAAAGGATGAAGAAATGAAATGACGAAATGAAATAAATGATTAAATGAAATCAATGATCAAATGAAAAATGAAAGTAATGAAGAAATTAAATTGATGACTGAATGAATGAAATTGATGAAGAAATAGATTGATGAATGAATGAATAAATTAAGGAATTAAATGAAGAAATTAAATACAATTGAATGAACGAATGAATGAATAAAGACATTAAATAAATAAAGAAATGAAGAAAATTGATGACTGAATGAATGAAATTGATGAAACATTAAAACTGATGAATGAATGAATGAATGTATGAATGAATGAATGAATGAAAATTAAATTAATAAACAACTGAAATTAATAAATAAATGAAGAAATTACATGAAGAAATAAAATTAATAAATGAATGAATGAAGAAATGAAATTGACGAATAAATGAATGAATTAAGAAAATAAATAAATGAAGAAATGAAAGTGATGAATGAATGAATGAATGAATGAAATTGACAAACAAATAAATTTGATGAATGAATGAATGCCAAGGCTGGCATTTTGCACATGCAGAAGCACAATCCGGCACGCTTCAATAAAAAAAGCATTAAAATAAAAAGATGAACATTTAAATGCAATATTTAAATGCACTGTAATAAGAACAGAGATATCACACCACAGACCAGGTAAAGCATCCTAACTAAGGCCTCAGGGAAAGACAGATACCCTACAGAGCAACACGGATTCATTTGCATGACAATTATACACACATAAAAATGAAGCCCTTTTGTTTTAGGGAGCACTAATGAACTGTGCACATGTTTAATTACAGGCAATTCATGTACAACTTTAATTAGGAACAATTAAAGTGTATCTCAGGTGAGCAGTAGTGGGAGTGAGCGAGAGAGTGTGTGTGTGTGTGTTTGTTTGTGTTGACGAGCGACGAGAGGCTCCGTTTACTGTGATTTGACTGGAAATGATACGACACCTGGACTCCACTGACCCGTCTTGGGACCCGCGCCGCAGAAACAACCAATCAGCTGCGCCGTTAACGCATTATAGGCCTTTAAACAACCATTAAATATATAAATGAATAACTAAGCATATTCCTCAGCTCCTGTAAGATCTTATACACAGAGCAGAGGGAGAGTGGACGGACATCACAGTTACATTACATACAACTGAACTGTGACAACTGAACTAAAGCCGTTTTAATTGATATCAAATAACTTTAACTGTTCAAAGCCATTAGTTATTAGTTAATTAATGTTACTAGTAACTAATAAAGTTATAGTAACTAATAACCTTTTCTTATTTTGATTGCAAAGATGCTTTGAAATAATAATTATTGTGAAAAGCGCTAGACAAATTAACTTGAATTGAAATTATTTAAGTTAAAGGGGACCTACTATGCAAAAATGTCTTTAATAAGGGATTTAAACACAGATGTGTGTCAGCAGTGTGTGAATATATTCAGCCTCTAATGGTTAACATGTATTAATTATGTTTTTTTATAATCAGACTTGATCAAAACAGTCTGCAGAAACGCTTTGATTGAGATTCACTCTGTGTGTGATGTCATCAGAGGGGGAAAGCCCCGCCCACTGGTGTCCATCTCTGAGAAGCAGCCGTATGTCCTTTAAGAGTTTTGGATCTGCTGCTATGGTATGAGTTTATAGCTCCGCCCTCTTCTGAAAAGAGCACAACCTCATTTGAATTTAAAGCGACAGTCTCTAAAACTGGATAATAAAGATCAAAGCCTAAAAGGGTCAGTCTCAGAGTTAGAGAACATTATTTGTGTGGTATTTTGTGCTGAAACTTTACTACACAGCTCTATAGAAATAAAAAAGAATTGAAATGACTATTATCAAGGAGGATTTATAATATATATGGATTTTAAGTTTTTTAATTTAATATAGCATAAGTTGGTCATAAATTGTAGTATTTCATATTAATAATGGACATAGTTTACTGTATTAATTGTATATTAATTATTAATTTGTTGTATATCTTTCCAATTTAAGAAAAATGAATGGAAAATGCATGAAATGTGCGTGCGACTCTAGAATGAGTGACATATGTACTGTTTTTTTAGCTAGATTCTGCTAAAATTAACCATAACAGTGTGAATTTATCATCTAAATGTTTTTTAAGGCCTATGACTGTGAGGATTATAAATTTAAAGCGTTTAGGAACAAGAAATTATAACATTTGTACCTTTAAAAAAGATTGTGTTTACTTATAAATATAAACATAACATTGCGATACGTTAACGACTTATGATAATGAATATAACATATTATTTTACATCAGTTTATTCAGTTCCTCCGCACATAAATATTGTTTAGCCTTTCTAGAAAACAAAAAAAACTATATTTATTTATTCATTCATTCATTTTCCTTCGGCACAGTCTCTATTTCAGAGGTCGCCACAGCGGAATGAACTGCCAACTATTCATAGCATATGTTGCCAGCTGCAACCCACTACTGGAAAACACTCCAACACACTCATTCACACACACTCATACACTACGGCCAATTTAGTTCATCAATTCCTCTATAGTGCATGTGTTTGGACTGTAGGGGAAACCGGAGCACGCGGAACAAACCCACGCCAACACATGCAAACATCCACATAGAAACGCCAACAAGCTGTACATATATACTGTACATTATGGCTGGATGATACGGCAGAAATGCAATGCTGATCATTATTTTCCATACTGACCGATCACAATAGATATTTCGATATAAGTTGTTAATACTTCCAGATTTAAAAACAGTACCCCAAAAATGACCGAAGCCACAAATATGTCTATTAAATCGGCCGATAAATTTTCAGTGGCCGAAAATTCTGTACATCTCTAATCTCAACGCTTTTAGATTCCCATTGTTGCACATTTCTGCTGTGTGATTCGCCCTTAGATCAATATGGAGTAAAAAAGGCCAGAGCTTATCATTTTTGCAATACAATTTATCACGGCCCGGCCCTAACACACATATACATATTTTAGCTATAGATTTGTGAAGTCGTTGCTAAAATTAACCATAACAGAGTGAAAACGTATCCTCTACATGTGTTTTTAAAGCCTGTGACAGGGGATTTTAAGTTTAAAGCATTTAGGAACAAAAAAATTATAATATTTGTAGCTTTTAAATTGTGTTTACCTATTTACACAGTACAATGATGCTAATAAAGTATTATTTTACAGCTGATTATTCGGTTTATTTGCACATAAATACTATTAAACTCCCTAGAAAACAATTAAAATTGTTTATTTCATTTATATACGTGCTGTAAGTTTATCTACACTACCTGACTAAAGTCTTGTTGCCTATACAAGTTTTAGGAGCAGTAAATAATAACCTGACGTCTAGTTGATCATTTGGTATCAGAAGAGTCTTATATGAAAGGTAAAGGCCTCTAGATGAGGCTTATTTGAGCACAATAAAATATGATTATGCCTTGATTATTAATGATTTGATTAGGACAGTAAGGTCTGACTCTGCTTAGACTAAAGTCTGGTCACTGAACCTTTAATAATGTCCAGTATAGAATATGTGGTCATGCTGCAGTGGAAACAGAATGAATATTGTGTCTGACTCCATCATGAGCTTGGAGGACTGCATCCATACATCTCTGCAATGACTCAAAGAGTTCATCAAGATTCTTTGGTTTCCTCTTCAACGCCTTCTCCTTCATCAGCTTAATAATGTTCATTTCTGGTGACTGGGCTGGCCAATCCCGGAGCACCTTGACCTTCTTTGCTTTCAGGAGCTTTGATGAGGAGGCTGAAGTATGAGAAGGAGCGCTATCCTGCTGGAGAATTAGCCGTCTGCTGTGGTTTGTAATATAATGGGCAGCCCCCATGCTGAATGTAACCCCAAACCATGATTTCTCCTTCACCAAACTTGACTGATTTCCGTAAGAATCCTGGCCCCATGCAAGTTCCAGTAGTTCTGCAGTATTTGTGATGATTGAGATGCAGTTCAACAGATGATTCAGCAGAAAAATCCACCTTCTGACACTTTCTCAAATAATCAGTCAAGTTATTATTTGTTTCTCTTACAACTGAGATCAACGGCAAGACTTTTGAAGGGTAGTGTATGCTTGTAATTAGTTTTAATTAGTAATTTGATGCTGATGTTCTGAACAAAAAGACTAAACAAATCAAATTGCAAGCAAACTAAAATGATAAATCCAAAAAATGTAAATAAATAAACAAGTTACTTTGGTGAAATTATATTTAAATCACAGTAAAAGGAGTGATCACAATGGCAGCTTGTTCCCCCAATATCGTTTCAGCCCTACACAATAAAAGTACATTAGAAAAACAGCCATATTATCAATGGCTTTCAATAAAGAAAAAAAACAGTGGGGTTACCCTAATTTACACCACAGTACTTTCCCGTTAAAGCGTCAGTATAAAAATAATTAAGTGCAATGCTAAGTAACTTCGGAGTCCATGCCAGAACGTAATTAGAGATTCATCCGCTCGTATATATCAAAATTAGTGCGTGTCAACAGGGGGCCATGCATCAGAGCCAGCCTCCCTCTCGTCTGTGAAATACAGCCTGGGGTTCAAACGCTGGAATTAAGGGATTTTAATTAAAGCTGGAGAAGTTTACCACCTGGTTTTGCTCATTGCTAATGCACATCCCACTCAGGAAAGCCCTCCACGGTTCATTTAATGGGCTGCTCTCAAACAAACAGGAGCTACAGTTATGAGCTCCTGCGAGCCGACTGGGTCCGTTTGGATAATTCATAAAAAAAGAAGGTGTGAAAAGATATTAAAATTTAATATGTTCGATTAATTATTCTGCTTGAACAGATGAACTGGTTAACCGGTTTCAAGCCTAGATGCACACTGTTCACTAAATATCTAATATATGGTGTTAATGCGCATGTTTCACTGAGCTTATATCATGGCTCTATCCTATTAATGCCTGTTCATACAGCAGGAAATGCTTTATTGATCCTTTCTTATACGTAGAAAATCTTGTGAACACTTGTGTTGGAATACTTGCCTTCCTATTTTGTCATGCTCTACTTTCATTGAAATACTCAAATTTCATACACTCTGCTTTTTTCTATGAAATAGGCTAATTTTACAGCTCCCCAAGAGCTAAACTGTTGGGTTTTACCATGTTTTAATCTACAATCATGCCATTTATCTTAGCTTAGCTTAGCATAAATCATTGAATTAGATTAGACCATTAGCATCTTGCTCAACAAAAGGAACACTCTGCTTTTTTTCTGGGAAATATGTTAATTTTACAGCTCTCCTAGAGTTAAACTGTTGGGTTTTACCATTTTGAGTCCATAATCATAGCTTTTAGCTTAGCTTAGCATAAATTATTGAATCAGATTAGACCATTAGCATCTTGCTCAACAAAAAAAAGAACACTCTAAATTTTTAGGAAAATAGGCAAGTTTTACAGCTTCCCTAGAGTTAAACTGTTGGAATTTACCATTTTGAGTCCATTCGTATTATTTAGCTTAGCTTAGCATAAATCATTGAATCAGACTAGACCGTTAGCATCTTGCTCAACAAAACTCTCGTAGAGTTAAACTGTTGGGTTTTACCATTTTTTATAACATAATCGTACCTTTTAGCTTAGCTTAGCATAAAGCATTGAATCAGATTAGACCATTAGTATCTTGTTCAACAAAAGGAGCACTGTTTTGTCTGGGAAATAGTCTAATTTCACAGCTCCTTTTAGCTAAGCATAAAGCATTGAATCAGATTAGACCATTAGCATCTTGCTCAACAAAAATAGAAACACTCTGTTTTTTTTCTGGGAAATTTGGCAGTTACCCTGGAGTTAAATTGTTACCATGTTTTAATCACAATTACACTTTTTAGCGTTTTTTATTATTATTTATATATATATATATATTCTTTTTTTATTTTTTTTATTTTATAATTTATTTTATTATTTATTCATTAGTTATTTATTAATTATTTTATTAGTTATTATTTATTTATTACTTATTTTTTATTTTTATTTATTAATTACATTTTTTTTATTTATTTTATTTATTATTTAATTATTATTTTTTTATTATTTATTTATTACTTTTTTTATTTATTTAATTTTTTTGTATTTATTTTATTATTTATTTATTATTTATTTTATTATTTATTTATTAATTTTTTATTTTTATTTATTAATTAAATTTTTGTATTTATTTTATTATTTATTTAATTATTTATTTATTACTTATTTTTTATTTATAATTTTTTTATTTATTATTTATTTTATTTTTATTTATTTGGTTGGTTGGTAAGTTGGTTGGTTGGTTAGGTATTCAGCTAGTCAAAGGTTAAACTAAAACAAAAACAGTGAATTATTAATATTAAATTGTTTCACCCTTATTTTGCCTTTTTTGTAATACATTTATTTCCATGCGGACGCTAAAATGCAAAGTCTCATCTTTGACCCATATAATATTCATAAGCTAATGAGGAACTATTCTGAAGCGTGTGGTGATCCAAGAGACACACTGTTAGCATAACACACAAAAGATACAACCTACACAGAGCCCTCAATAGTAGACACCAGGGTGGTTTGATAGGGTTTAAGACAAGAGACAAGAGGCTTGATCCATACAATGCCGAATTCCAGTATGGTGACAACCCTAGCAGGAACAGCATGAAGGAGTTGTGTGGACCCCAGCATTTAATTACAGTGTAATGTGTTTAATTAATCAAATCGATTAATCGTTCAACTCCAACACTCAATAGTAGCTATTTTAAAAATGGTCAAATATAAATGAATAGCGGAGTCATCGTTGGAATAACTTGTAAAATAGTTTTTCCCAAACAATCCAAAATCTGTCCGCTCAGACACCACGTCACGCACACACAGTCCTACTGTTTACTCTACTGGGGGAAAATCAAGCCTATAAATAGCTCACGCATAATAATAAACACACACACACACACACACCTCGTGCATATTTCCTCCGCAGTTTTGAGCTGTCATCGGAGAAAGTATTTTAAACAAGCATGGAGGGGGGGGACGAAACTGCACACGCCGCCTTTATAGTAAGCAGTATACGTTTTGTCCGAGTGGGAGAGCAGAGAGGATTATGGGGAATGAGCAGATTTCTGGAAGTGTAAGGATTCGGTGCCGTGTGTTTTTTTCCGCAGGGATCGGTGATCATCCAGAGTCCAGAGAAGAGAATCCCCCTCCTGGGGCTGTAACACAGTAATAATGAGCCCTGGAGAGCCACACAGTCTGTGCCACACACAAGCCCGCCGTGCCCACAGGTACTGACCATAATAACCGCCCCTGGGAGCCGGTCATAACCAAGTCTCTTTTCCCCTTCTCCTACAAACAGCATCCTCTGGAAAAAAAAAAGTGCTGTGCCCTAAAACACACACTCACACACACACACACACTGTGTCTCTGCGGCGTAATTGAAGTGAATGTCATGCGCTGTGGAGAGTCGGAGTAAGTGGCGCTGAGGTTTGATGATTTGAGGTGAGAGTTTTGCTGGTGGAGACTGGAGGACGAGATGAAGACGCCACACAATCATCTGAGTGCACTTAACTAGAGCTAATCGATTAGAGACAGCTCCGTACGGCAGCGGCGGCGGCGACGCACTGAGGCCATCTGTCACATCACATCACACACTTATCAGCAGGATACACTGAGTGTGTGTGTGTGTGTGAGAGTGTGTGTGTGTGTGAGAGATTGTGTTTTTGTGTTTGTACAAGTGAGTGTGCATGTGTGTGAGAGAAATATTGTTTGTGTGCGTGTGTGTGTGCGTGTGTGTATGTGTGAGAGAGAAATATTGTTTTTGTGTGTGTGTTTGTGCGCATGTGTGAGAAATATTGTTTGTGTGTGTATGTGTGAGTGACAGAAACATTGTATAGACGTGCGTGTGTGTGCGTGTGTGTGAAATATTGTGTGCATGTGTGTATTTGAGAGAGTGTGGCGGTGTTTGCAGTGTGTGTGTGAGCAAGTGTACGCATGTGTGAGAGATATACAGTGTGTGTGTGTGTGTGTGTGTGTGTGTGTGTGTGTGTGTGTGTGTGTGTATGTGTGTGTGTGTGAAATATTGTGTGGATGTGTGTATTTGAGAGAGTGTGGCGGTGTTTGCAGTGTGTGTGAGCAAGTGTACGCATGTGTGAGAGATATACAGTGTGTGTGTGTGTAAAAGATGGTATTTGTGTATATTGTGTGTGTGTGTGTGTGTGTGTGTGTGTGTTTGAGAGTGTGTGTAAATGCGTGTGAGTGTGTGTGTGTTTGTGCATGTGTGTGAGAATGATGGTGTTTGAGTGAGTGAGATATTGTGTGTGTGTTGGAGAAATGTGTGTGTATGTGAGAGATTGTGTGTGTAAGTTTGTGTTTGTGAGATATATACACACATACACACACACACACACACACACACACAAACACATTTATTTTATTTTTTTATTATACATGTATATATATATTTTTTTTTGTATTTTTATTTATTTTATAATTCATTTTATAATTTATTCATTAGTTATTTATTATTTGTTTATTTATTTTTTTATTCATTTATTTATTTTTATTTTTTATTTATTTATTTTATTATTTATTTATTAATTGTTTTATTATTCATTATTTATTTATTACTTTTTTATTTTTTTATTTATTAACTTACATTTTTTGTATTTATTTAATTATTTATTTTATTATTTATTTATTATTTATTTATTATTTATTTATTATTTATTTATTACTTATTTTTTATTAATTAATTTTTTTTATTGATTTTATTATTTATTTATTATTTATTTAATTATTTATTTATTACTTATTTTTATTAATACATTTTTTATTTATTATTTATTTCATTTTTTATTTATTTGGTTGGTAGGTTGGTAAGTTGGTTGGTTGGTTAGTTATTCAGTTAGTCAAAGGTTAAACTAAAACAAAAACTGAATTATTAATATTAAATTGTTTCACCCTTATTTTGTCTTTTTTGTAATGCATTTATTTCCATGCGGACGCTAAAATCTCATCTTTGACCCATATAATATTCATATGCTAATGAGGAACTATTCTGAAACGTGTGGTGATCCAAGAGAAACATTGTTAGCATAACACACAAAAGATACAACCTACACAGAGCCCTCAATAGTAGACAGCAGGGTGGTTTGATAGGGTTTAAGACAAGAGACAAGAGGCTTGATCCATACAATACAGCAAAGTCCCATTAAACATCTCCACAACAAACACCATCAGATAATTAGAGAGAGAGAGAGAGAGAGAGAGAGAGAGAGAGAGAGAGAGAGAGAGAGAGAGAGAGAGAGAGAGAGAGAGAGAGAGAGACGCGCTGTCTGTTTGCAGGCTTGTGTCATTTAATCTGGTTAATTGAATGCTTCAATAATTCTGAGCAGATTATACTCTGACAAAGTGGCACTTTAAGGTCAGGGTTAAGTAAGGCCAATTATCTATTTGTCAAATACATAAAGCTCTCATCTAATTTCCGCTCATTGAAATTGATTGTGGTGTAAAAAAAAAAACGGATCCCAGATGGCTAATAAGATTTGGTGGAGAAAAAGGCAAAGCAAATATTATCTGAGGGTAAGAGATGACGCTTGATTATGGGGAACAAGCGAAGCCGCAAAGCTGATTTTCAGGCAAGAATCGCCTTTAGCTGACGAGATCAGCCAAAGCTGTTTATCCAAGAAAGCAGAGAGCAGAGACGTGAAGCGCACATCCACAAATCTCTCACTGATCGCAGTCTACTTAATAATAATAATAATAATAAAGGTGGCACGGTGGCTCAGTGGTTAGCATTGTGGCCTCACAGCAGGAACGTTGCTGGTTCGAGCCTCGGCTGGGTCACTGTGTTGAGTTTGCATGTTTTTCCCGTGTTGGCATGAATGAGTGTGTATTGGTGCTTCCCAGTGTTGGGTTGCAGCTGCAAGGGCATCCGCTGCATAAAACATATGCTGGAATAGTTGGCGGTTCATTCCACTGTGATGACCCCTGATGAATAAAGGGACCAAGCTGAAGGAAAATGACTGAATGGATAATAATAAATAAATAAAAGATAGGTCTTATTCTCGATGCTGATTGGTCAGTGCAGCTTTCCAGGCATTTCGTAATTTGCATACAGCTATGGCAGCAACTCTCAGTTTTACGGTTTATAGGCATGTGTTTGCGTATAATATATTTTATTGTGCAAACTACTTCTATTCTGAAATTAAAATAATTAATAATAAAATAATAATATTAATATTAATAATAAAATATTAATACAATTTATTAATATACAGTCAAGTTTTCAGGCACGTTTAGACAACACAATAGCAACGTTTTAACTTCTGGAGAGTTAAGAAATCAATATTTGCTGGAATAACCATGAAGGATTAAGGCAGTTCTGAACCTGAAGGTCCGACCAGGTACTAGTAAGGTGTACCTAATAAAGTGGCCGATGAGTGTATACTCTGACTCAGACGTGTTGAACAGTTTGAGTGGTCTAATGGTATAGTTCTCATAGCTATCATGATGATGGTGGTTCTCTGGGTTCACTCAGCAGGAAGCTCACACACACACACACACTCCTGAAATTCCTCTAGATCTAATTAAATAAACAGCACACACTCAGACTGACAGTATTAAAGCTGTATAGAGCGGTGTGTGTGTGACGCGGCTCTCGCTGCCACTCTCTACAGGAGGCAAACACTGGCAAACCAACCAGAGGAGTTAATCAGCCTTCAGACGGGCACCAGGCTGACCTCTGCCCTCACATTCCACATCACACACTGACCACACACACACTGACCAGACATTAAACACACACACTGAATGCACACTGCACACTTAACGCATGCACTGACTGAACGCACACCAAATACACACACTGAACATACACACACACTGTATGTAAACACTGAACACACACTAGACCAGGCATGGGCAAACTCGATCCTCAAGGGCCGGTGTCCCTGCAGAGTTTTGCTCCAACACTAATCAAACACACCTGAACACCCTAATTAGTGTCTTCAAGATCACTAGAAAGCTACAAGCAGGTGTGTTTGATTAGGGTTGGTGCAAAACTATGCAGGGACACCGGCCCTCCAGGATCGAGTTTGCCCATCCCTGATCTAGACAGACACAGAAAAGACACACACTGAACACAAATGCACACACACTAAACACATAGTGAACACACACATACTAAACACACTGAACATGTCACACACACAAAACAAACAATGCGTGCACATAAAGAAGAGCGCACAAACACACAAAAACTTGCTTCCCTCATGGGGACAACGTTTCTGGTAATGCTGTACTTGCGGGGACATTTGGTCCCCAAAAAGATGGGAAAACAAGGTTCTCACTGAACACACTGATTACAAACAGCTCAAGCTAGTTAAACCAAACCAGACTAAAGCTACGGTCACACCAGGCTTTGTGTGTGCGAAATTCTGTCGTGTGGCGCTGCGAAAGAGGGCGGGATTAAACAAGATGATTATACATTAATAAAGTGAGCGATTGCTCCATGTTTTTAATTTCTGTCTAGAGAGGTCGTGTTTTGATGCTCGATTCATCTCACGCAGTCAAGTGATGCGATTTCGCAGGTTAGAGTTCACCAAGCTTGAACTTTGCACCGCAGCAACCTGCGAAACTCGACGCATGACCCCGCGTTTCCGGTCTGACGCATTCGCGTGCGTATGAATGGAAGTCTATGGAAGGAAAAGTCAAGTGTGACCGCACCTTTACAACGGGGAGCAGTTTAATCCTGTAATACTGATTACATACAAACATTTCAACGTCCAAACTAATTATTTTTAAAGAGATTAATAATAAATGTAACAAACAAATCAATATAAAACTGAGTACGTTTATCAATTACGTCCGTCGGTTCACTTGGCACTTTCCAAAAATACATTCTCAGCACTTAACAAAGCTATATTATACAGTAAGTGTACCAACACACACACCAGCGGCTGGTTCTGTCTCTACCGGAGCCCAAATATTGTCAAATAACCCAGCAGGAAGGCACAGTTAATAAGCATTCATTGAAGCACACAGCTGACCTCTGACCTCACATTTCACATCAAACACACTGACCTGAAAACAGCACTGCTTACGGTTTAAATACATTATTGGATATACATTGTGTTTATACATATTGTGTGTACATGATGGATGATGGATGGATGGATGGATGGATGGATAGATGGGTAGACAGACAGACAGACAGACAGACAGACAGACAGACAGATAGATAGATAGATAGATAGATAGATAGATAGATAGATAGATAGATAGATAGATAGATAGATGGATAGACAGATAGATATCTGTCTGTCTGTCTATCTATTTATCTGACTATCTGTATATCTATTTATCTATCTGTCCATCTACACGTCTATGTATCGGTCTATCTATCTATTTATCTATCTGTCTGTCTATCTGTAGACAGACAGACAGGCTGTATACAGATAGATAAATAAATAGATAGATCTAGATATTCGTGTTAATCAATATATTTTTGTTTTAAGTATAAATATTTGTCAATATAGAGTATAAAGTCAAAATGGATGTATATTTTAATGTTTTAGTGACGTTGAACTTGAAACCTTATCATTTTTAATAAGTGTGAATAATAATATTAAAATGTAAACGTGCATTTTTGATAATTTACCCATTTCAAAAGCAGGAATAGCAGATGAATTG
Organism: Danio aesculapii; assembly: GCF_903798145.1. NCBI lineage: Eukaryota > Metazoa > Chordata > Actinopteri > Cypriniformes > Danionidae > Danio > Danio aesculapii. Next base: position 944,233 of record NC_079459.1, read on the forward strand.
ACAATTAGAGCAATATTACAAAAGGAAAAACAGGAGACACGTGGCTTTACTGAGCTCTCAACGTTGTTATGTTTAAATGTTATAACAATTGAGAGTCTGTGAATGAAAACACTGGGCTTTCATAACAGCCAAACATTAAATAAACAAATAAATGAATATATCAACACACACAAGATTTAGAATGTACTCACGAGTCCAGACGCAGGAAGTGCAGAGCAGATTCGGCGTCTCTCTGGCAGTCTTTCGTTTTACGAAGCCCTCGACAACGAATAAAGCCAGAATTTAAACTTGTCTGGACTATTTCACGATGTATTGAACTTTAAAAAATATCCTATATTCCTCCGTCAAAGTTCTCTTTGTTGTCTAATCCTCTGCGCCGCTGTCCATGTTGACAAATCCTCCGATAAACGCGACCTTGCCGTGAATAGTGCGTAAAAAGGACTTCCGGTATTTTCGCGCAATTTCGTACCCGCTGACCACAAACACAAACCATTCGCCTTACTAGTGTATAACAATGTCAATATTAGAATAAATAAACTAACAAATAGATCAGATAACCGCGTTGAAGGCTGCCTCCCTTATTTTTCAAGATAAAAGTAATTTTTTGTGCCTAATATTAGGTGAATACGCCTCTAATAGAGTGAAATAAACCAAAGGAAAGTGAGTAAGAGTGAATGGTTTCATGTCTAAAAATGCAGAACTGTCGTTATTATATATATATATATTATATATAACATAACATAACATATTTTTTCCTTAAATACACTTTTTTATCACAGGCCTATTGAATGTGAAAGGTCTGTTCACACAAAAATCATTATAGTACACAGGGGCGTAGCGGATATTTTAAAAGTGGGGGGACTGCTGTATGAGATCCTATGTTCATATAATTATTAATCACATGTTTCTAAATTGTCTGTCTCTAAAAGTGCCCCCCCCCCCCCAGTTGTTATGCCCCTGATAGTACACAACTAAATGTGTGCACATTTCCATAACATTCCACTACTAGTTTGTCTTGCATTAAACCAATCAGAGTCTCATCTTACACTCACTTTAAGAGTCTTTAAGTTGAGTCGCTCCATGGTGCATTGGCTATTTACATGCCGACTTTGTAAGTGTAAAAACTGAACGCTTCACTAGCGAGAAAACAGTTAAACAGAGCATCTGCAGTGCGAGGATAAAGAATGAGCCTCCTCCATTCAGCCTCTTTACTTTCTCTTTACTTTACTTTTTACTTTACTCCTTTACTTTGGTGGAGTAAGGAAACGGTGGAAACTCCCTCCACTGAACACATCCGTTAGCCCACAGACTTAATTTCCTTTGTTAAGCACAAAGATTTGTGTCAAAACTATTTCTAAATTCAGTTCTAATCTCCAGCAAAGGAATAAATGAACAAAAATAATGAAGTGTGTTCAAAACACTGAGTTATATCCAAACACACGTCCTGTTCTGATGCCCCATATGGTGATGCAGACGTCTCCAAAACCCCACAGATGGACAAATCTACACTTGTGTTTATTCAAACAGATATAAATCTGCATATAATCAATAATACTGCTAATAATAATAACATTATACAGATGCAGATTGTCATGAATAAACTGAAAAAGCCCCCTGAGGTGAAGAAGACATGGAGGCAGTGCTGTTTATATTGATGTAGAGAATCATCATTTCTGTATCATTTTAATCCTTTGATTGTTTTCATCTGTAAAGATATTTGTGTATTGCTGTACATCCTGTGTGTATTCAGCAGTGTGTAAGTGTTTAGACCTGCAGGTGCATAACCGGGTGTACGATCGGGCCCAGAGTCTCATTTGCTAGTGTTTTTCACATTCTCTAAACCATCTCTAAACTAAACCATGACCATTTTTGTTTGGTGAAATAGTCGATCCAGTAATATTTAAACAACGTTTTTGATACAAATATCACAATCTAACATGTTTTAATGGTACATTAAATGGTACATCGCTTATTTGCAGGGTTTTTTTTCTATTTGCATATGTTTTCTTAAGTTGCAACATACCCAGCAAAACTATTTTGTTTTATAGACGTCTAATAGACATCTAAACGTAGTCAGCTTGGCTAAAACAAGGCTAAACTTGGGGTGTCAGAGAAATTCTAATAGACATTTAAAAGTAGCCCAGACTAGTCGTCAAAGATTAGACAGACTTTATGTGTGAGGTCATTCATTTCGGTTTATTTGATGACTAGTATAGTTTTGGCCTATTGTATTTTCACTGACAGCCTAAATTTAGCCTTGTTTTAGCCAAGACGACCATGTTTAGACGTCTATTAGACATCTTTTAAAAACAAAAAATGCTTTCTAGGATGTTTTAATGGCACATAACAAAACGTGTGCACATTTACGTAACATTCCTCTAACAGTTTGTCTTGCAGGTTTGTGCACTGATATTAAACCCCATGTTTGCGTTCTCTTTTTGTGTGTCTTTTGGTTTTTGTCATCATCATCATCACTGATTTGCTGGTGTATTTTCTATTTGCATGTGTTTTCATAAGTTGCAACATACCCAGCCAACTTTTTTATGTTTAATAGACGTCTAATAGACATCTAAACGTAGACAGCTTGGCTAAAACATGGTTAAACATTGGGCTGTCAGTGAAAATCTAATAGACATCTAAGAAGAACCCAAAACTAGTCATCAAATAGACAGATTAGACAGATTTTATATGTGTAGTCATTCATTTCTGTTTATTTGATGACTAGTCATGTTTTGGCCTGTTCTATTTTCACAGACAGCCCAAATGTAGCCTTGTTTTAGCCAAGACGACCATGTTTAGACGTCTATTAGACATCTGTTAGACATCTTTTAAAAACAAAAATGCTTGCTGGGTTATTTTAATGGTACATTACTAAATGTGTGCACATTTTCATACCATTCCTCTAATAGTTTGTCTTGCAGGTTTGTGCACTGTTAGTGAACCCCATGTTTGCGTTCTCCTCTAGCGTGTCTTTCTGTGTTTTATCATCATCATCATCGCCGGTGACGAGGTCGGTTTTGTGCGCTGTGACTCAGAGCGTCATTGATGATAGCAAAAGCGGACAGCGAGTGTTCACTTCAGAGTCCGTCTGCTCAGGATAAGAGCGGGACGGATCCGTCTGCTGATGGGCCCTGACGCTCCTGTGGCTGCGGGGGCTCCTGAGGTCGAGACCCCGGCTGGTGCTGTCCTCGTCCCGCATCATCCTCAGCGGCTGACGGGACGGGACAGCGGCGCGTCTGACTGCTCTTTTCCACCGATGCCGGGGCCTGAGGAAGTCATCAGAGTGGCAGGCCTGTCAGATCGCGGTCTGATCGCCGCCGCGGCAGCCAAAGAGACAGCCAGAGCCGCTCTGACAGCGAATATGTTCACACAATTGGCAAGCTGGTGGCAACTGAGTGACTGAGACTTCAGGAGGCATCGCGTGAGCATTGCTGGAGGAGCAGGGGCGATGTAGTGTATGGAAAAGAGTGAGAGAGTGTGTGTGGGAGAGAGATGCTTGAAGATAAAATAAACACCTCCGATTTAGCTCTAAACCAAGACCAGTCAATCATGATGGTAATTAAGCATTTAAGTGACCATTTAAGTTTATGGTCTCATTAAATTATTCAAAAGAATGATAGCCAAAAATACATTAGCAAAACTAGTAGTTCAGTTGAAGGCAATTGATGTTGTTTATTTTGTAGCATTTTATTTCATTTCATTCATTCATTCATATTCATTTCAGCTTAGTCCCTTTATCAATCAGGGGTCGCCACAGCGGAATGAACCGGCAACTTATCCAGCATAGGTTTTACGCAGCTGGCCCTTCCAGCCGCAACCCTCTGCGCTAGGCGATTGTGCTACCCACAGTGCTAGTGCTGCCTTTATTTCAGTTCATTTCAAGTTATATATATCTCATCACAGATAAACAAAACACATCTGATTTAGCTCTGAACCAAGCATTTAGCATTTTGTTTTGTTTTGTTTCTCCAAAAACAGAATAGGCCAAAATGCATTAGCAAAACTGGAAAACATTGTTTTTTAAGTAGCGCTGTGAAACAATTAATCATGATTTATCACATCCCAAAATAATGTATTTAGAATATACATATATATACATGGATATAAATATAAATAAGTAAAAAATAATGTAATAACAAAACAATAAATAAAAATAAAATAAATAATTACATATAATACAAATATACACACACATATATATATATATATATATATATATATATATATATATATATATATATATACACATATACATATACACATATACATATATATATATATATATATATATATATATATATATATATATATATATATATATATATATATATATATGAGCACGATGGCTTAGTGGTTAGTGGTAAACTTAGTGGTAAACTGGTCGCTGGTTTGAGTCCCGGCTTGGTCAGTTGGCATTCAAAGCGAGCATCAGAAGAAAGGGGATTTAAGTGACTTTGAACGTGGCATGGTTGTTGGTGCCAGACAGGCTGGTCTGAGTATTTCAGAAACTGCTGATCTACTGGGATTTTCACGCACAACCATCTCTAGGGTTTACAGAGAATGGTCCGACAAAGAGGAAATATCCAGTGAGCGGCAGTTCTGTGGGCGCAAATGCCTTGTTGATGTCAGAGGTCAGAGGAGAATGGCCAGACTGGTTCCAGCTGATAGAAAGGCAACAGTAACTCAAATAAGCACTCGTTACAACCGAGGTCTGCAGAAGAGCCTCAGCCTACCTGAGTATTGCTGCTGACCATGTCCATCCCTTTATGAGAACAGTGTCTCCATCTTCTGATGGCTACTTCCAGCAGTATAACAACACCATGTCATAAAGCACCAATCATCTCAGACTGGTGTCTTGAACATGACAATGAGTTCACTGAACTCAAATGGCCTCCACAGTCACCAGAGCTCAATCCAATAGAGCACCTTTGGGATGTGGTGGAACAGGAGATTGGCATCATGGATGTGCAGCCGACAAATCTGCAGCAACTGCGTGATGCTATCATGTCAATATGGAGCAAAATCTCTGAGGAATATTTCCAGTAGCTTGTTGAATCTCTGACATGAAGGATTAAAGCAGTTCTGAAGGCAAAAGGGGGTCCGACCCGGTACTAGTAAGGTGTACCTAATAAAGTGGCCGGTGAGTGCCTGTATGACTTACTTTATTTGTGATAACACTGCTGAATATAAACCCCTTTATATACTAAACCGAATTACTATTTGAGTTCCCACACCTCATAATAACAACAGTGCGTCATTACAGTAATTAAACTCTATATTATAAAAACCGTATTCAGGTGTACAGTCGACCTGTCTGAGCTGCCAGCGCCAGAAGCTTCTCCAGAGTAATTAACAGATTTATTCGCAATCATATATTTCGATCAGCCTTACAGGTGATATGAATTAGTTTTACCATTACACTAATGAGTGAACAACGACTGACGGCTCATTTGCATACGAGGCATTGTGAAGGAAAGCTCCTCAACAAACACCGCGGAGAATAATGAATAATCATTACCTAAAGGTCCGCGAATTATTGATGTAAAATAAGCAATGATATTTTTTCCTCCCTCCGCGCAATTTATTGCCATTAACAAGTAACTTGCGATCCAATAAATGTCAGTGTGGCTTTCAGTTAATTAAAGGGATAGATATTATATAGTAATGCGGGGTGGCACTTAGATCCCGATCGCCACAGACTGCAATTTACAGTCTGAGCTTTATTTGAAGGGAACCACAAATAATGACCATTAAGCTGTCAGCCAATGGACAGGAGATCACATTAATGAAATTAGATAAGGCCAGCGCTGATCTGCACACACACACGCACACACACACATTCACACACGCGCGAGCTGCAGAGAAAGGGTCAGGAGCAATTAACTGAGAATACACAATGCAAAGATGCTGTCCATAACACACACATGCTGGACCTGTGTGTGTGTCCACTGTGACCTGGCCATGCGTCTTCATTGTGTGAAGTGTGTGTGTGTGTTGTAAATATATCTGTTAATGAACCGTTTCCGTATTTTGTGATTCACAAGTGTTTTCTCAAGTTGTGAATTGCGTGTTGATTTGACTTTTATGTTGAACTACAGTTTAATAAAGCGACTTTTATTGACATTTTAGATTATAAGTATATTATAGGTATATTATATGGAGAAATAAGTCTGTAAGATAACTGAAAATGTACTGGTAGATTAGCCTATTACAGGTTTTTATTTGTAGAGTAATATACAACACAAACCCAGACAATATATCACTGCCAAACTATTAAACATGTCATAAAAAGTCAATTTTACGCAATTTTCAAGGTTGAAAGTTATCAGAATGAAAAGATTAGCGTCCTATAATGCAAGAAGCAGCTGAATTTCAGCTTCTCCCTACCTGCAGTGTGTTTTCTGGCCATGCGGACAACAATTTAACTTGACTAAATTTACTTTGACTTGTACTTTATTGCAGACAATTCAACAAACATCACAACAAACAACAGACAATACAACAAACAATACAACAAACAACAGACAATACAACAAACAATACAACAAACAACAGACAATACAACAAACATCACAACAAACAGACAATACAACAAACATTATTTAACGTGTTCCTCAAAATTTTAATTCATTCATGCATTTTCTTTTCAGCTTAGTCCCTTTATTAATCAGGGTTCGCCACAGTGGAATGAACCGCCAACTTATCCAGCATATGTTTTACACAGCGAATGCCCTTCCAGCTGCAACCCATCACTGGGAAACACCCACACACACTTATTCACACACTTTTAGC